>NC_056728.1:319808797-320108797 GCF_019279795.1 Protopterus annectens
CAGTCTGAGATAGTTTACCATATCAGAAGGGATGCATTCTTTTGAGATGTCATATGTTTTATAGCAAGTGTCTTTATTAGAAGTCCCTTGAGTGTTATGGCCACTTGTATGTGGCAATATTCCCAGCATTTTATAAGGCACTTTTTTTTTAAAGTCTGACGCTATACCCTGTATCCAGTTGGGGGCTGTTTGACCTTTGCATGACCAGGTGAAACTTTTTTGTTTACAATGATTGAACACAAAAGTCCACATTAGAACAGAAGTAAAAAATCTTTTTTTCACCAGCGCAAAGCAGTATTTCTGTTAGTGCGTATAGTGTGAAGCATACACCCCATTTACTGATGATGGAGTTTATACCTCGCACTGTATATACTAACATGCTGGCTCATGAATCAGGATTGAGGTGCATTGAAGTTGTCGGAAATTTTCACAGCTGGAAAAGTGTTTCAGTCCTTATTACCTTTCTTTCGAATCTAACTTTTTCTTTTGTCTTTTTTTTTCTTTTAAAACAATCATAATGGTTGTATGTACCACATATCCTACATGCATATTCATTTGGTTTGCAGTGGCTGTCTTCATGCCTACAGCCACATGGTACATTTGGTGGTGTTCTTTACTACTTTTTATTACTGGACTTCATCTTGGACATCATGTTTTGTGGTAACATTAAGTCCCATTAGCTTTTTTATAGCTTCTTGACTTTTATTCCTCCATATTTTCTGTCATCTTTGCCTTTCTTATTACTGACTGATGACATTCATGGTGTATGTTGGTTGTATGTTCAACACTACACTTCAACTACATGCATCAGTGGTCTTTTCAAGTATTAAGGTTGCATTTCTTAGCCTGCTGTTTATGAAGTCATTATTACTGAGAAGGCACAGATTTGAGTTTCAGAGCAATAAATCACAGTTCTCCAAATTCACAAAAAGATATGAGCTTCAGGTCATTCGCAATATGAATCCTTAGTCTATTTTTCTTCTAGTATCTGGTTAAAAATGTGCCTTATAATAGGGTAGGTTGTTTGATATCTAGTAGATTGATCGATTGTCCAGTACATCCAAATTTTGTTATCAGTTCTATTGAGATGTTTTTCTTATTTTCACTTAGAGCAAAACTATTAAGTGTTTTTGTGGCTTCCTCACCTGAAATCTAAAGAAACCTGGTATTCTTTGACTTCCTACAGTTTATCCCTGAAGTCACTCAGTGAGCTACACCTCAGATGTTTTGATCCAGGACTGCCAATTTTCTGACATGTTTCCATGCAGTGTTAGATTGAAATGGCAGAACTAGACCACTGTTTAAAGAGTTTTTCTTATCTTCTGATACCATGCTAGTTAGTCCATGCTCCAGTTCTATAGGAGATTCAGCTAGGTATAAAATCAAAGGGCAATTATGTGATTCATACAAAACACCCATTGTTATGGCTGGTTTGGAGGGCAGGGTATGTGTGCCTATATATGTGAGCAAAAAGCTGAAATAAATTATGCTCTTTATTTTACTTCCTAGCAATTGAACATCAAAGGTGTAAAAGGTTAAGGGGATGCCTTTTTGGGGTGGGTGAGGGCACACAGTACATGAAAGCAGTGTAATTTATGAGGCCTTAGAAATGGAGACACAAGGCGTGCTACTAGCTGAGGTCGATAACTCTAAAGTGGCTAAGTCCTTTAGGTCAAAAAACTTCTATCCATATGTAATTCTACTCAAAAATATGCTGCACTGTTCGTTATTTTGGTAACAACATATGTCTTTAGTTTATTTTTTGTGGTGTTTTCATGTGAGCTTTTGAATGTTTGTTTTTGCATAATTTGTATAATACAAATATGTACTTCATACTGCCTTCACTCCTTATTTTGTGAGTTCAGCATTAAGTTCAGCTCTGTTAACTGGTATGGATATTAAACTGAGGTTCCTGTTATGAAACCAGCATCTGAAGGGACAAGAAGCCCCCATCCCAACCCACACGCAGACATAATTGACTTTACGGTGGATGTTCTTCGTGTTTCACTGTTGCAGTCATTACATTTGGGTAATCTGCTGGCAGGTTGCCCTCAGTCGGCCTGATTAACAAAAGTCTTGGGTCCTGCGTCGGTTGCTGTCCCTTCTTCCATGACATCAGGTATTCAGGGGTATAAAACATGCAGCCGATGCCATTTTCATCAGTCTTTCTTGCCGCGCAGTGCCCGAAGCAGAAGCAGTTCGCAAGTGCTGGTCGGCCGACTCCTAAAATTTTCGTTTTTGAGTTTCAGAACCAAAGTCTTCAACCTTAAGCTAAGTAATGGCTAAGGTGTTTGCCTTGCAAACACAAGATGCAGGGTTTGAGTCTCACAAGGGATAATTGGCTAGGCTTAAAATGGCTCAGAAGGGTAGTTAGCATAGTACTAAACTATGAACTGCACTACCCCGTTGGGGAAACTTTTTCGTGCTCCTTACCAATGTCAGTAAAAGTTAATAATTGGTATTACTTGTGTGAAGCAAATACTTCATAAGGATTTTCATTTGTACTGTATTCCTTGCCTAGGCCCTGACCACAACGTGCCTTGCTGTCGGTTTTGTGCTAAATTTAACCAATGCACTATTAAGCATTGGTATATTTTTGCATCTAAATATTTTGGCTCAAGATTTAACTGTCCAGAAATGTCGTCTGTTAGCAATTCGACTACCGGAATTCACAAAAAACGCAAAGAAAGACAGAGACAGACCGTCAAGGTCCAAAACCAACGACGAAGCTTCTCCTAAGCCAGTCGCCTGTACTCAGTGAGGTGCTTTCGCAGCCCCTGATACCAGCTACTTTTGATTCGTAGGCCTCTACTGCGACCCATTCAGAGTCCGGTATGCCATGTGACACTTCAAGTATTGAACCTGCAGATATCACTACCTTAGATGGGTCCGGAGCCACTGAGCAGGCACCGGCTTCTGAGGGTGTTTTCAGGCCTACAGATTTGTATATTAAACCGATGCCATCCTCAAAAACAAGGCCAAGACCAACATCTGTCTAAAAAAATGATGAATGGGCCATGTGCACAGGCCCCTATGCCTAAAAAACAAATGATCAAAATGGCTGAGGATTTAATTACCTTGATCAGGGGTTCTCAACCCCATCCTGCTAAGAGGCCTAGGCAAGGCACGGATTATGAATCTTCAGATCAGGTTTCCATTTCTTCTGATTCCTCTTCTGATCAGGAATGATCCATTCCACCTTATGAGGACTCTGATGCAGAATAATCCATCCCTTCTGCTTCTCCTCCTGAGGATTTTTCTTTTGGAGAAACTTTACATACCTTAAGGAAACATTTAAATTGGGAGAGTCAGGATTTTTCAGAATCCAAAAAGAGGCTTGGGGATTTCCTCCTTTTTCCTCAGCATAGGCCTTTGACTATACCTCCTGTTCTAGACATTGTTGATGAAGTTTTCTCAGAATCCAGCATGTCTCCTGATTCCCTGCTTCTGGCTCGTAGTAAGCCAGGCAGATATTACAGGGTTCCTGACTCCCACAAATTTCTTTTTAAAATCCCTACTGCTGACCCTGAAATGATTTCTCAGGGTCCCAAGCGTGTTAAGGCTTCTACTGCTAAAAATCCTACCCCTTCTAATAGAGACTCCAGGGCGCTGGATAGATGGGGTAAGAAGGTTTACATGTCTGCAACCCTGGCAATCGGTGCTTTAAACTGTCAATTTCATATGCTTAAATATCAGCAGCATGTCATGGGCTTACTTAAACAGAAAATGATGTTGATTTCTGACTCTGTGGAGAATAGAGTTACAGGATTTATTGCATTCAGCTGAACAAGTTGGAAAACATACTTTGCAATGTGGTTTTGATTCCTTGGAGGTCTCTTGCAGGGCCGCTGTAACTGTATCTGTGATAAGAAGGCATGCTTGGCTCAAGGAGCAAAATCTGTCTGATCATGTTAATGCAAAATTGTTGGATGCTTTTTTACAACAGGACAGTCTATTTGGTAATAAGGCAGAAGAAGTTTTGACAAAGATGGAAGACAAAGCTAAATCTATGCAAACTGTAAAAGATTTCATACAAGTGCAGCCACCCAGGTTCAGTAGGCAGTGGCTTACTAAGAATTGGTCCTTTCCAGTACCTACCAGAGCCGCTCAGGTCAAACCCAGACACTCCAAAGGCTCCAGGTTTCAGTTACAAGGAACTTAAAGAACAAAACAATGGGGTGCCTCCACCTCCAAATCTGGAAGTAACAAGGCACACCATGACTTTCCTCTACCATTTCCAAGCACTTATCTTTTGGTAGCCCCTTTAGGAGGAAAACTAGCACTTCATGCACAAAATTGGCATCTGATTACCCAGGACAAGTGGGTTTTAAATATAGTATCCCAGGGATACCATTTCCACATGTTGCCAATTCCAAATGGATGGCCAGATCTGCCTCCAAATTAGTGGGCAGAGGCCCAGAAACAATTTGTCCCTCATGAATATGGGGGCTATTCAACCAGTACCAGAAAAGGAAAAGGGCAAGGTTTTTTTTTATTCAAGACTTTTCCTGGTACCCAGAAAAGACAAATCATGGCGTCCAATTCTGGACCTATCCATTCTAAATACTTTCCTGGACATTCTAAAATTCAAGATGCTGACTCTACAACAGTTACTGCCTATGCTAGGCAAGTTTGCTTGGTTGGTAACTCTAGACTTAAAAGAGGCTTACCTGCATATCCCAATCAGAGAATCTTGCAGAAGAAACTTCCACTTCAAAGCAGGCTATTTTCATTACCAGTTTTCTGCAGTGCCCTTTGGCTTATCTACTGCACCTAGGGTCTTCACAAAGTGCCTGGCACCAGTAATTGCATTTTGTAGACAAAGAAACATTCAAATTTATCCTTATCTGGACGATTGTCTAATTCAGGCAGAAAACAGACACTCTTCTACAGCATCTGGCGTTTGTAAAAAGGCTTCTAACTTGCCTAGGGTACACCATAAACGAAAAGAAATCACTTCTGGGTACCCTCTCAAAAAATTACATTCCTGGGTGCAAGCTTGAATACAACTGCCCAGATGGCTTATCTCACGCCAGACAAACAAATCCAATTGATGACTTACTTCAAACAAGTGGCCACAAAAACCCAGTTATCTGCAAGACAAATTCTGCAGGCCTTGGGGTTCATGGCTCCCTGCATTCTTCTAATTCCATATGCAAGACTGCATATGAGGAAACTTCAATGGTACCTAAAAAGCTTATGGAGTCAACATTGTCACAGCCTGGAAATGATTCCTGTCATTCCTTGCCTGCAGCAAGAGTTCCTATGGTGGGCAGAGGCCTGTCACCAAAACAAGGGACTGTCATTCATTCCACCCCCTGCCACCCAAACCCTGACTACAGATGCATCAGACTATGCTTGGGGGGCGCATCTGGCAGGGAGATGCATTCAGGGCTAATGGAGCCCAAATCAAATGCACTTGCATATGAACCAGAAAGAGATGCTAGCTGTACAGAATGCTCTGACAGCTTTCAAGGACTTTCCTTCATTCAGAACAACTACTGATAAATATGGACAACACCACAGTCATGTGGTACATAAACAAGCAGGGTGGTGCCCATTCCTACCCCCTTTGCAGACTAACCATGGCCTTGTGGAACACAGCCTTGATTTACCAAATACAGCTACAAGCTCAATTCCTACCTGGAAAGCAAAATACTCTGGCAGTCAAACTAAGCAGAAATCTTATGGACCCACACGAATGGAAACTGGATCCACAAATTTTCAGCATGTTGACACGCAAATGGGGGAGCCCAGACATAGTTTTGGGGTGAGGCAAAAAGATCTATCAGTTGGACAAATTCTGCACAAGAATCCATCACAAAAAAGCTTGGAAAGTGGATGCTGTGTCCTTCAGCTGGAAAAACGTATCCGTCTATGCTTTTTCCCCTCTGCCTTTGCTCTCCAAGGTATTACTAAAAGTCAGACATGAAAAACCAAAAATGATTCTGATTGCTCCAGACTGGCCTCGCCAACACTGGTACCCGCTCCTACGCAGTGTCACACCTTCCTCCATGGTACTTGCCTCTCAGACACCTTATCTACCGTCTCAGCAGAACTTTCAAATTCTACACACTTGGCTCCAAACTCTGAATCTTGCAGCAAGGCTAATCAACTAATTCCACCAGTTACATCTCTCAGCAAACCTGTGATGGATGTCATTTTGGAGGCTAGAAGGCCTAGTACTAGAAAATATTATGCTGATAAATGGAAAATATTCTGTGCCTGGAATCAGGCACAAGGAATAAGCAGAGAAGTGCCCAATATTCCTCAGATTCTGCAATATTTAACTGAGATGCTTCACAAGGGCCTATCTTTCTCTTCCATAAAAATCCGCGCCTCTGCCATTTCAGCTCATTACAACACAGAGCCTCCCCTCTTTTCTCATCCCTTGCTAAAGCAGTATCTCAGAGGGGCCAAAAGACCTCCTAGGAGAGCACCAACTCCTGCATGGGACCTCAATTTTGTGTTGGAAAAACTCATCATGCCTCCTTTTAAGCCAGCTGCTACTGCGGACATAAAATTTCTCTCTTGGAAGACAGCTTTTCTTTTAGCAGTCACTTCAGCTAGAAGGATCTCAGAACTACAGGCTCTCATGGCAGTCGAGCCTTTTATTATTTTCTGCCCGGACAGGGTAGCGCTCAGGACCAATCCATCCTTTATACCTAAAGTGGTATCTAGTGTGGCTCTTAATCAGACCATTCATCTGCCAACTTTTTTCCCAAATCCACAGAACAAGGGGAAGCGGATTCGGCACTCATTGGATGTACACAGACAACTAAGATTCTTCTTGAACAGGACAATCTCTAAGAAAATCTGCGCAACTACTGGTGGCATTTGCTGCAGGGGCAGAGGGAAAGGCTATCTCAAAGCAGACAATTTCAAAATGGATAAGCCATTGTATTCGTTTCTGCTACATGCATCATGGTAAACCTGTCCCCAAGGGGATCAGATCCCATTCCTGCAGGGCTGCATCTACTTCTACAGCCTTTCTCATAGGGGTTCCTACCAGAGACATTCTAAAAGCTGCTACCTGGAGCTCAGTTCATACGTTCACCAAGCATTACCATTTACCTCTCTATTCTCGAAATCCAGGGCAGGCTTTGCCACTGCTGTCCTGCAGGGTCTTATAGCTACTCCTAATGCTGTATAATTCCATCCTCCCAATCATAGCTTTGGGGATTCTACCCAAATGTAATGACTGCAACAGTAAAACACAAAGAACATAGTACAGTTGTGTACACTTACCATAAATGCAGATGTTGGAGTGTATTCATTGTTGCAGTCCTGGTTGCCCACCCGCCAGCCCCCTACTTTTCTCTTTTTATACCCCTTCTTTCTGTTACTATGTTCAAAAGCCTTTTTGTTGTATTTGTTTTTATTTGGAGGTATATTTTTTGTGTTCTAAATTACATATGTATATATATATATATATATATATATATATATATATATATATATATATATATATAATATGTGTGTGTATATATATATATATATATATATATATATAATGTGTATGTATGTGTGTATATATATATATATATACATACATATATATATGTATATACATACATATATATATGTATATATATATATATATATATATATATATATACATACACACACACACACACATATATGCACATATATATATTGCTCCCCATTTGAGGGACACCTGACATCTGGGGCAAGAAAAACTGATGAAAATGGTGTCGGCTGCATGCTTTATACCCCTGATGACCTGACGTCATGGAAGAAGGGACAGCAACCGACGCACGACCCAAGACTTTAATCAGGCCAACTGAGGGCAACCTGCCAGCAGATTGCCCAAATGTAATGACTGCAACAGTGAATACACTCTAACATCTACATTTATGATAAGTGTACACAACTGTACTTTTTTTTCCCCTCATACATACATAAACTGATGTGCTTATTACTAAGGGCGTAATTCTAGGTGGACTACCAAAATGGCTGCACACTGAACAAACAGGTTGATTTGATTTTTCCCAGTGTAAAAACAAACTGTGAAAAAATGTTTAGTGAAATTGTCATGTGGAATAAAATGATTTTACTGGCTGTTAAATTCACTGAATGGATGCCACCAAATAAGACATTTGGAGAACTTGAAAGAAAACCAAGAAAAGGAGAAAAGAAAAATGTGGCTGTGAAAAGTCACTGTTCAGCAAGAAACAGTTAAAAATTCAGCTTTGGGAAAGGAGATGACTTGTATGAATTTAGTGGAAAAAATTAAACACACAAGTGTCTAAAATAAATTAAACTGAATGAATGCATCAAGTCAAAACTAGCTATTTAGATGAAATGATAAAACTGCAAAATCAGACACCGAAACAAAAGAAAAGCCTGGCTGTGAGCAAAAGGCTTCTCAAAAAGATGTTTAAAAAATAGTTTGAAAGGTAGAGCACACTGAGAACTGGACTGGTGTTTAACAGCAGGATTTGTGCATTGAGAGGGCACATCATGTGTATGCCCCAAATCTGGCCATGAAAAAGCAGCCAATGCTTATAATAGTGAAGTTGCAATAATACCAGCCGACAGAGTTGCTTCTGACAAAACTGTAGTAGAAGAGAGAAGTATTAAAATTAGTGACAAGACGGTATTAATAGAAAATGATTATTCAATGTACATGAGGCAGAAGAGAAGGACATTATCACAACCATCAGGGAATGCTGATAGGTAAGTATGGGATTCAGATTGTTGTATCCAGCTGTCTTCGGTACATTGTTTTCCTCAGTGATCAAAGAAATTCTTGATACATAACAGGTTAAAGGGGTGGGGGTGGGGTGGTGAGGGGTTATCAGACAGAGTAAGTCAACAAGTAGAAGGGGGCTCTGAATCGCATTCTTCTGATAACAGCAAACCCCATAGAAAGACTTTGCTAATGATTCCTTTTCCATTGTTCCAAAGAAAAATTCCTGAGACAAAACACTTACTAGAAGAATCAGGAGTACTTTGGACTTGAACCAGGTGCTGGGAGATGCAGATAATCAGGAATAAGACCAACAACTCTGGGCGGCCTCACATTCTCTGTTCTGGAGAGAGATGGCATAGGGGTTGGGAGGGTGGCCCAATAGTTAAGGTGTTTGCCTTACAAACACAAGGTGCAGGGTTTGAGTCTCACAAGGGATAATTGGATAGGCTTAAAATGGCTCTTAAGAGCTTTTAAAAAAAGGGTGGGAGGTTGGCATAATGGTTAAGGTGTTTACCTTACAAGCATGAGGTGCAGGGTTTGATTCTCAGATGGGGTAATTGGTTAGGCTGAAAATGGCCCACCTATGAACCTATGAATATACATTAAAAAAAAAATTTCCTCTGAGAATTTTTTCTAACTTTGCACTGTAAAATTTTTCATGCTGGTTCTTGAGTATACCTAGTATTCTTGTTGGCTCTCTTGCCAATCTGTGCTGTAGTACCTCAAATATTTCTAGTTCTCTCCTCTTCACTTTCTTTTGCCTTAAACCGTGCATACATTTTTGGCCCTTCAGGTTATAATCAAAGGAAGTCATTTCAGCATGATCAGATTTATGGTGACTGCAGTTCGGTTCAATACTAATTGCTGAAAACCACTTCCAGTGAGAAGAAACGTCATAATATCCCCCATGCAACCCTTCCGCCATGTGAGGGGAGGCCCCCATATCCCTAACGTATGTGTGTGCCAACTCCACTGTGATACAGCAGGGTTTTACAGTAGTTAGATTTTCACAGATGGCCTTTGCTTTAAAAATTCAGCTCAGCTGGCGCCCTGTAATCATTCAGTATATCCAAATGCTTTCCCATTTTAGCTGCTTTTTTTTTGTTTATTCCAGGTGTCCTGACTCGTTTAGTTTACTACTTATGCTGTGCATCATATTTATTTTATGCAATATATTTAGGTACTCTTGCCTGTTTTTCCCAAATTTCATTTGCCTTTATAGGTTCATAGGTTCATACTAGGCTATCTGCCCTAGGGCATTTATAAGCCTAGCCAGAGTGTGTGTGGCTTTCACCACCCCTTAGGATGAGAATACTATACCCATTAGTTTGCTGTGCCTCTGTCCAGCAGTGACACAGAGATGATTCCCGGGGTAAACCTACGATCTCCCATCCACTCGTCAAGATTTCTCTTGAACAGAGTCAGTGAGGGGCTCTGCCTCACATGGACTGGGATTCTGTTCCATAGTGTAGGGAGTCTCTGGGTGATGAATCTGTCCCTCCAGCACGTCCTATTTATATCCGTGTTGAGGTTTAATTCTCTTGCTCGTGGCTCTGGTGGATTTGGATTTTTTGAGGTGGAGCATGTCCATTAATTCCGGGTTGGACATGGCCTTGTATGTCAGGTACAGATCACCTCTGAGCAGACGGTATACGACTGAATAGAGCTGGAGTTTCTTCAGTCGGGCATCGTATGACATATGTTTGAGCCCCTTTATCCTTTTGGTGAGGAACCTTTGGGGTCTTTCCAACTGCTGCAGGTGTCAGGTAAGGTACATTCCGAATGGGGCGTTGTACTCCATCATTGGTCTGATAAGTGAAGAGTACAGGGGTACAATGACCTCTCCTGATCTGGATGTGAATCCCTTCATGATCTTATATGCATTTTTAGACTGTTTTGAACTGAAATTGCTGCACTGCTGTGCTGTTATGGTAGAATTTTCCATTGGTTCATTTAAAATTTCCACCAATTTATTTTACAGCATTTTCTTAAGTTAGAAAACTAGGTTGTGAGAGATGTATTTCCATTGTAACCCCTCCCCTCCTTAGTGCATCTATGCAGAGGTGCAGCATCAGTACTAGGGGGTTAGATACTACTACAGGTAAGGTTAAGTGGTGTAAAATGTAAGCTTACCCCTTTGTGTTATTTATTTATATCTTACCAAACCTGCACCTGGTAGTGAGTGTGATAGAAAAGTAGGTGTACTCTTGTCTGTTAACCTGGTAAGCGAACTGGTCCAAGGACCATTTTCAGCTACGACCCAGGCCAAGCAGGCAATGACCAACACTTTACAATATTTTACAGTAAGACATAATCAAATGTAAAAATAAGTGGCATAAAGTATGAGCTGAAAATGCATTATGTAGTACTTGTGTCTAAGTAAGAAAGTAGACCTATATAGCAAAGCAAAAAAAAAGGTATAAATAATAATGCTTGGATAAAAAAAACAAGTTTCCATTATTCCATTTTGCATTTTGTGTTAAATTTGATACGTGTAGGATATTGAGTACATGCGGAGGCATAGTGTTGTACTGTTCATAATACACTTTGTTACATCTTGCTAGCTAAAGACCTTTCTGAAACTTTTCATAAATCTTGATTTTGTGCATCTCCCTTGTCATCATCAGAATTAGTGTGACATTCCAATCCCTGACAACACAAAAAAAAAAAATTGCTGTGAAATGCTATTACTTCACCCATTAATTTTCTTTCTTTTCTGGTCTATTTTAGAAGTCTAAATATTATCCATTTTTCTTTTATCTAATCAATATCTTGTCAGTGTACACTTCGCTTCTTTATCTGGTAGTTTTCAAGTATGAAAGGATACCCTATAGCAAAAACAAATTAGACCTTTAATATTCCATTTGTAGACTACCACTAGTCAACCTTCATTTAACCTAGCTTTTTCATATGAAATTATGTTAATTTTTTATCATTCTGTATAGCCACCAGGTACATAGTTTTAAATTTAGAGATTTTAATTGAAGTCCCTTCTGTTCATCAAATTATTCTACATGCTATTTTAAGCATTATACATTCAGAAGAATTGAAGGAAACTGTTTAATAATATCGTATATAGTTTACATATTGAACTCAGCAAATGAAATTGTTTCAGGTTTGCCAGTGCCATGCATAGCAGACTCTGCAGCTCACTCTTGGTATGTTTTCTTACAATGCAAGTCTGCTTTTCAGTGACGCTAAATACCTCACCTCTAGCACCCCATCAGGACCAACTTGCTTAGTAGCTTGTATGTCACCTGTGTTTCAGGATGATGGTAGGCCATCGAGGGATAAGGAGGCCCTCACCTGAGTGCATCAAGCCTGCTGACATCCCTGGGTGGTCTGTTATTTCCCCTTTAATGTCCACCTTTTTAAGCACTGTTGCTTGCTTAGTGTTCAACATCTTATGATGGCACCTCAGGAGAGCTGTACGCACCCCCTAGTGCTACACTGCAGTGTCAGTATTGGAATCTATATCCCAGCACTTGATGTAGGAATAGAGTAGGCAGCCTTCTGATCTTCTTACCAGCAAAAGTGATCTTGCGACCTGCTGAGTCACTGGAATTGTCTCACCTGCAATATTCTTTATTATATTCTAGATGTTACACGGTCAACAGCAAGTCGGTTAAGTGAGGGTAATGGTCAAAAGGACCTAAAATTACATCATCTGGAGAGAAATAAGGCTGCTACTTCTGGATCCCCAAACTGGTTATAGTTATTCTACATTTTAATATTTTGTCCATGAGACTCATGAATAGGATACCCGCTTGGTGCATTTACAGCTGTTTACCTTAAAATGTACACCTCCCCCCAGGGATTTCTTTCTTTGTTGTAGGACTACAGGGAAGTGGTGTTGTGCATACTTTTCATAATGAGATGTTACCTGCACAGTTTGCTCTTCTGGTTGTTTTAGTGAGTAGGTGTGTATTATATACTATTTTGATTACAAATTAAGAAGAAAACCCACTGGAGCCACCACAACCGATTAAAACGTGATCACATTAGCTCTTCATCAGATCTAAAAACTGTTAAAATCAACCATATATAAACAAATAGCAACCAATTAAAATCAATAGCAGAACCTACGCCCCTTCAGTAAGGGTTTTAAAGGCATACAAGCATTTAACCCAGGTGTATAGTTAGCTTGCAATTCAGCTATCCATCTTAACTCAGCTAATTCAGTGATGTGTACATCACCTCCCCTCATACTCACTTGCTGAATGTATAACACCATAAACTGAAATCTATGCTCTGTTTGCTTCATTATATTGATGTAGCGCATTACTTCTCAAACATAATCTGTTACTCGTATGTTACAGTGTACATTGTTTTAACATTCTGTTAGTCTTTCCAACAGGTTGGGAGGATGGCCTAATGGTTAAGGTGTTTGCCTTACAAACACAAAGTGCAGGGTTTGAGTCTCACAGTGGAAAAATGGCTAAGCTTAAAATGGCTTGTAAGGGCAGTTAGCTTAGTAAAAATCTGTGAAAAGAATCTATTACAACAGTTTAGGGTAAGCCTCCCCATAGCAAGGCATACATAAAATACGCAGTCCTCTTGGAACTATTTTAAAATAAGGGCAAACTTCTAAGTGAAGTTTTTGCCATTCCATATGTTTGTTTAAACATTTCTTTTTCTAGGTCCGCAATTTTCATTGAGGCAGTCATCCTCTCACACGTCAGGGCACTGCATTATCCATTAGCATTCAGTTGAACAAATAAGAGGGTTATTGATATTTACCATTCTCTTTGCCCATTCCTTGAATGTTGTAAAGGGGATCACAGGATGGCATTCAAGTTCAATAGATTCTGAGTCAGCAACAGTCATGTCTACTTCCTCAGCAGAATGTGAAACAGCACTAGCAGCAACAACAGTAAAAATCCACAGCAGCCAAGGAAGACGTAAAAGTCCACAGTGGTAAAATATACCATGCAGGATAAAAAAAACAAAAAAACACTGAAGCCATCACAACCGGTTAAAACTTTATTTAAAACACAGATAAGCGCTTTTGAGCATTAACTCTTTATCAGATCTAAAAACAGTTAAAATCAACCCTATTTAACCAAATAGCAACCAATTAGAATCAATAGCAGAACCTACGCTCCTTCAGTAAGGGTTATAAAGGCGTACAAGCATTTAACCCAGGTGTATGGTTGGCTTGCAATTCAGCTATCCATCTTAACCCAGCTAATTTAGTGCTGTGTACAATGTCACCCCCCTCATACTTACTCGCTGAATGTAGAACACCATAAACTGAAATCTATGCTCTTTGTTTGCTTCAGTATGTTGATAGAGCATTACCACTGTGGACTTTTATTTCTTCCTTGGCTTCTTTGGATTTTTATTGATTACAAATAACCATTTTTAATAGAAACCTCTATTTTCACAGTTGTATTAGTAGCTTACCTTAAAATGTATTTCTCCAAGCAAAGGACTTCCATTGTTTGTTCTTCAGACGCCAAACACAGGTATTTCTGACGATGAAGTAGTGAGGCACCAACAAGAGAAAATAATTGCTCCTTGAAGTTTATATGATTTGTGTTCTGAATCAACAGGTATTTCTTCGAAGTCTTTAAAAAGGTCATATGTGACAAGTTGATGAATGGGTTTCTATGAAACACTGATGGAACCATAAAATATGCTGTTAATGTACTAGCTTTTATAAGTAGATTAGTGTATTAAACTTATTGTTCCATGCAGTACTTTTGTGGTAGCAGCATAAACATTACATTAGAAGCACAGTCAACAGGGCCGATTTTACCTACCTAATACTGATATCAGTCACCAAAGTAATCATTTCCAAATAAAAGCTACATTTCACAGCTTTTTGTTTGCATGATGTAAAGTAATAGTAGCTATACCCTTTACATTTGTAGTGTGTGTTTGCATGTGACTTTATTTGAATATGAAATACATTTTCATATTCTGTTTATTTATTTTACATTTGTTGTCCAGGAGAGTCCAACTGGATTACAAGTCTATTTTTAGTGGAGGCCCGGGGAGAAAAGCTCCAAGAGAACAATTTTTTTCAAAACATAGTTTTAAGGGCAGACTTTTGACATTAACTAACAGATAGGATACATTCATTCTCTACAATATAATATTACATTTTAGAAGATATTCCTAAGTTTAGGATTCCTGCGATATATTTACTATTAGAGTAAAAGCAGAGAGACGTAGAATAAGGCTCGGACAGAGCGGATGATGCTCGCTATAGTTGAGAAGGATAACAAACTGATTTACTATAAGTCTTCGCCTGGTTTTAGTTGAGAAGGATAAATTGATTTGCAATATGACTTCGTTTTAGTTGCTTATGGAAAGCACAACATTGCTGGGGTAGTTTTTCCTAACTTCTGGAGAGATGGGATGTGCAGTAGATTAACAGTCCTAAGTGGGTACAGTATTATGATTGGCTGGCTTAGCAGAGTTACTTAAGTTAGGTGTAGTGCCTTACATTCTTTAGTGTTATGTTTATGCCATATACAGAAGTGCCTTCTGTGTGGAGTCTGCATGTCCTCCCTGTGTTCTTGTGGGTTTCCTCCGGGTGCTCCGGTTTCCTCCCACATTACAAAGATATGTGTCTGGAGCATTTTTCCCTCGGCCTTCACTGAAAATTGACTTTGTTCCAAGTCTGACTTTCCCGGTAAACAAATAAATAAATAAAATAGACGGTCATGGAGTATTTTGCAGCCACAGTTTAATGTATTTAATTGGTTGTAAACCACTCTTATGGTGCAGCAGATATCAACTGATTCCTGAAACAGATCCCAAACTAGGGCATTCAGTGACAGAACTAGAATTAATAAACGCAGTATACAAGAGTATCATTGACTCCCAACACACATTTTTTTATACTAACGAGAATGTGAAAATGGTGTAGTTTGAGACCAGTGATCAGTAAATTAAAATATTTATTAGATTAAACTTCTGTATGTTATGTAGTCTTGTAATAAACTGCATATGATCTGCTAACAGTAAAAATAAAAAATTGTAGCTTTTATTGAGGAATAGTAAAGGCCAATGTATCTTGGTTCTTTCATTTATTGGTGGAGACTTAGCAGTGATAAGCACCTTTCAAGTTTTGGTCATACAGGGCAAAAAAAAAAGGGCTGAACGAGGAAAGAAAGCTCATAAAATACCTTGGACTGAGATGCTTTATGGCATAGAGGGATAAAGGCCCGACTATATCACAGGTGATGAGAGTTTGAATAGCAGCACAAGTCGCTGTAGGAGCTGACATGAGAAGATGAGTGAGCGTCTGCTCACCCGTCCTGCTGGGAGGCAGGTGGTTATGACTTGCCATGTAAGTGACACTGCATTAGGTGTTTACCCTGTGGAGTCTGGGTCTGCCAGGCTGGTGCTGCTATTAGCAGTTGCACTGAGGCTAGGGTAACCCTGTGTGGGCAGCCGTAGCAGTGCTCAAAAGAGCCTCTACAAAGGGGGGGTGCTCTGCCAGAGAATAGGACAGGCTGTCTCACTCCCTACCACCGGACTGTTTCTACAAGTGGTTGAGAACATTGGGGATTCATTTATAGGAATAAATGAGTCGTAAGGTCCTCTCCTGCCCTGGAAATCTCTAGCTCCAGAGGTTTTGGAATGAATGGGACAATTCGGTCCATATAGAGGAACCATTAGACTCTGTTCTACGGGGTGAAAAAATAGGTGTGTGTATGTAGGTACAATGGATATAAAAAGTGTACACACACCTGTTAAAATGCCAGTTTTTTGTGATGTAAAAAAATGAGACCACAGTAAATCATTTCAAAACTTTTACCACCTTTAATGTGACCTATAACATGTATAATTCAATTGAAAAACAAATCTGTTAGGGAAAAAAATAAAAAATGTACAATAAGCTGGTTGCATAAGTGCTTAAAGTAATACTTTGTTGAAGCACCTTTTGATTTAATTACAGCATTCAGCCTTCTTGGGTAGGAGTCTGTCCGCATGGCACATCTTGACTTGGCAATATTTGCCTACTCTTCCTTACAAAAGCACTCCAAATCTGTCGGATTGCGAGGGCATCTCTTATGCAAAGCCCTCTTCAGGTCACCCCACAGATTTTCTCTTGGATTTAGGTCTTGTCTCTGGCTGGGCCATTCCAAAACTTTAATTTTCTTCTGGTGAAGCCATTATTTTGTTGATTTGGATGTATGCTTGGGGTCATTGTCATGTTGAAAGGTGAAATTCCTCTTCAGCTTTCTAGCAGATGCCTGAAGGTTTTGGGACAAAAGTGACTGGTGTTTGGAACTGTTCATAATTCCCTCCACCTTGACTAAAGCCTCAGTTCTAGCTGAAGAAAAGCAACCCCAAAGCATGACACTGCCACCACCATGCTTCACCATGGGGATGGTGTTTTTTTGGTGATGCAAAGTGTTTTTGCTCCAAACGTATCTGTTGGAATTGTGGCCGAAAAATTCAAGCTTGGTTTCATTTTTCCACATGCTTTTAGGAGACTTGATGTATTGTTTTGCAAATTTTAGCCAGGCCTGGATGTTTTTCTATGTAAGAAAAGGCTTCTGTCTTGCAACCCTACCCCATAGTCCAGACATATGGAGAATATGGAAGATTGTTGTCACATGTAGTACACAACCAGTACTTGCCAGAAATTCCTGCAGCTCCTTCAGTGTTGCTGTAAGTTTCTTGTCAGCCTCCCTGACTAATTTTCGTCTTGTCTTTTTATTGATTTTGGAGGGACGTCCAGTTCTTTGCAACATCGCGTTTTCCCATATTTTCTCCACTTTCTGATGACTCTTCACTGTGTTCTATGGTATATCCAATGCTGTGGAAATTTTTTTGTACCCTTCTCCTGACTGATACCTTTCAACAATGAGATCACTTTGATAGCTCTCTGCGAACCATGGCTTTTGCTGCAGCAGGAAACTGAGTAAATGTCAGGAAAATCCTACTAGGACAGCTGAACTTTATTTGGAGTTAATCAGGCTCTTTAATTGATGGGAGGTGTGTACCCAAGAAGACTGAATGTTGTAATTAAATCAAAACGTGCTTCAACAAAGTATTAGTTTAAGGGTGCGCACACTTATGCAACCAGCTTATTGTACATTTTTTATTTTTTCCCCCAACAGATTTGTTTGTTTTTCAATTGAATTGTACAGGTTATAGGTCACATTTAGGGTGGTAAAAGTTTTGTAATGATTTATTGTGGTCTCATTTTTTATATCACAAAAACCTGGCATCAAAAACCTGGCATTTTAATAAGGGGGGTGTACACTTTTTTTATATCTACTGTGTGTGTGTGTATGTATATGTGTAAGTGTATGTATGTATATATATATATATATATATATATATATATATATATATATATATATATAATTTTACACTGGTAGTATGTGCCTTAAAGGGACTGGGCAAACTGAATAAGCTTTTATGGTCTTTTCTGTTTCCTAGACCTTTCATTTGGTAGGTATGTTGGATTTTGAGTGGTAGCAACTTGTAAAAACCAGAAGAAAATACTTTTACTTACACTATGTCCTGGACCCCATGCTGTTAAGTTGCATAGACGTTCAGAAGGTTATTATATTTTGCCTTGCGTTGCATACATCTGTTAATACTTGATGTTTTGCATTGGGAGGTCAGTTTTTTGTTAATTTTCCCCATCTTTATTATCTAATGTGAATGTAAATTTATAGCCTTGCAGATTGCTAGTTTCACTGAAACATGTTTTGTGATTTTAAGCTACAATACTAGGGTGCGCCTTTTTCCTATTCTAATGATTTGCTTGGTTTCTTACCAGGTTCTTGTGTTGTCCGTGATGCCACAGGAAGTGTCAATTCTACAGTCACTATGAACAATTGGAGTAATTGCACAGATGCAGCTTGTAGCTTAGGTTTTGACTTCTCTTCTTGCAAACCTGCTGGAAAGTGTAAATATGGATTAATGAATGATTTTCAGGTGAGTTGCAAAATTCCTGGGAGGGTTTTTTGTCAGGTTTGTCACCATTGCATTGAACTTGTTAGTCTATCAGATTGAAACCTTGCTGGGATGCCTCTAAGAACAACCTAATACCAATTGCATTGATCACTAATCTGGTTTCTATAGGAGTGGGAATATAACTACTAAAAGTTCAAAAAGTTGCTTTGTCTTAATTTTTGCATTTCTAGCACAGAAAATTTTGAACTGCATTTTTTTTTTTATCTGATCTTATTTTATGGCAGGCTGTGCATTGTAATTAGGATATTTCACAATTTTAAAACACTTGAATTCAGCCTGCTGTAGCAGAAGACCACCGTCAGTAACAGAGCTATGATGGAGTGAAGGAGGCAGCTGCCCCGGGTACAAAGTGTTGGGAGTGCGATTAGCAGATCCTGATTGAACTTCAGTGGAGTACCAGCATTTAAGTGCTGGAAACTGAAAAGTTTTATTATCCTGTGTGTGGCATAAAATGTAAGCAATGTGCTAGTCTCTGAATGCCCAGTTTGTAGACTGCAACAGCTGTTTGCTACAAGTGTAGCAAGCAGTTGTTACAGTTTAAAAGGAGAGAGAAGTTTCTTTTTTTTTGAATAAATTTTTATTGATTTTTCACAAAAATAAACATATATATATATATATATATATATATATATATATATATATATATATATATATATATATATATATCAAAGAAATAATCACATAGTCAAAGCTTAAAGTGAAGAAACGATTCCAAAAGAGAGAAGTTTTTTTTTAAATTCCCCCAGGACCTCAAAACTAAAGCAGTTCAGTGCTCTGTGGGTTAGAGGGCTCCTAACCACAGCAGACTGTCACCTTCTTAAAGGCAAGTGGGAAGTGTGTGCACAAGCTTAGAAAGAGGCTTGGAATAAAATATTTTGTAGGAGTAGGCACAGTTTTTAAATGCATATTAATTTAGCTTAATATTCCAAAATAAGGCAGTAGCTCTAGTCAGAGATTGTTGTTTTAGCTGTTTTTATATAAGTAGCTAAAATGTGCATTGGCAGCATTGGTTCTCTAATCAATTTTCTTTCCAGTTAAATGTATTTATTGGGGTTTGTGAACTAGACTTGACCATCTGCATCAGTAGATGAGTAAGAATTTATACACACTATATTTTTGATAGAAAATTGTTTTGCATCATTTTAGAGTACAAGGTTAATGAATGGGCACAAATCTAATTGGGGAGGTTTGATGATCATCAGTCTCAAAAGAAGGCACCCCATAGATGAAAAATCTTCATGATCTTGGGAAGGATTTTTTTTCAAGTTTACTATCTTTCACCATTCCATCTAGATAAGGAGAATATTAGGTTTTTCTCTCCACCTTTGTTCTTTCTGTCGAGTCATCATTGAAGTTTTTGACAGCTTATTTCCATGTTTGGATATTATCTGTTAAAGACCTTTGTATAGGAGTTATTTCCCCTGCTCACCAAAGAAAGAAAAATCTCTTTTGTTAGTTATTTCTACTGTTGGTTGTGTTTCTTAGTGTTCTTCCCTTGATGTTGACTACCGCCTTTTGCAAATGTAAGTACATGAATAAAATTGCAGGGTGCGCACCAGACTTGGTTGGTTTGTTTGGATGAAGAATACAATGTTCTAATTGTAATGTCAGCTAGACCTTTGTTAGACATAAGAGCTACATTGAAGTTCATACTTCTCTCGGTTGTATCTAGTGATTATGACAAAGTTAAAAGCTATCTCTCCCAGTTCTGTGACATTAACTCGTCTTTCCTCTGCAGACGTATTCAGATGTAAACAGCCTCCTCTCAAAGTCCGTAAACCAAAGACAAAGTGGTGGTACCTAGCAAGTTCTTTGGGTAGTTGGCAAGTCTTTTACAGAGGTGACTAAATCTGTTTGATGACTTTGGCAGACAGGAAAGTGTCACATTTTTTTTTAAAGAAGAAACCTGTTTGTCTGTCATACATAATTTTATATTACTACATTTATATAAATGAAAATAAATCATAGCGACACAGTATAAATTGCAAACATTATACATTACAAACAGTCCTGACACAACTGTAGATGCAAACATTATACATCTCTTTTAATACATCAGTCATTGTCAGTCAAACATTACATAGCGCATTCCAATCCTGCCTTCTTTTAAACCTTGTTCTTCCTGTGCATGTATTGGTCCCATATTCCCACATTTCACATTTTTTCCTATGCAATTTGCTCCTACACTTTTCTGAAGATCCCAGTTCCAGTTGTTTTATCTCTGTTACTATCTATGCTACTTCTACTAAAGTTGGTTTAGACTTTGATTTCCATTTTGTCGCAATTGCTTTTTTGGCAGCCATCATAATTGGACTCCGCAAGGCCTTGCTGTCTCTAGGCAGTTTCAATTTTGTATCATGGCTCAAAAAAATAATTTCCCTAGTTACTCCAGTTTGCTCACCCAGCATCTCTGACAAAGCAGTCTGCAGGGATTCTTTAAAGTCTGCCAACTCATTACACTCCTAGAAAGTATGTTCCCCATCACACCTTCAACATTTGCTCTCTGCCTGAGGAAAAATTCTTTGCGGAGTCTGCTTGGGGTATAAAAATCCATATTAAAGACTTCCAGACAAAGATTCTAAATCTTCTAGATTTTGTTGCATGTTTGAGAGACGTGTATATATTCCCCCATTGTTGCTTACGCAGTCTCTCTTTCCAATCCTTAACTTCCTCTGATTTCTTATAGTTATCGTGCAATATTTTATATGCTCTGCTAATTATTTCTTAACAGCAACTTCTGATGTCCTTTTCTCTTTTTGCAGTATTCCAAACCCTTGGGGTTATCCTCTGCTAGCTACCCAAATGTCCGGCCAGTGTACAAAAGCTGCTAGTCACTGCTAGGTGTCTGGAACGTCTGACATTGACCAAGGGAGCATGGGCCATAAAAGTGACATCTGCACGTACCTTTCCACAGAACTTTTCTGCCGCCAGTCGAATGTCAGCACTTTCTGCTGTCCCTGCCATTGGATCTTTGATTTAAAAGATAAGTACCTTGTTGGGGCAGTATTTTCTGTTTCTCGAGTCATTGCATGCCTGTTTAGGCTTATATCATTGAGGAAAGGAAAGTGCAGGTGCAGATATCAGATCCCCCATAAGGACGCATATGAGCTCTGCCTTTTCTGCTTAGGGGGTACATGCTACCATCAAACTTGCACTATCTGTCAGCCCTTCATGCCTAGTGTGTAACATTCGGGAGGCTGCAGAACCTAGGGTGGAAAGCAAGTCCGTGGAGGTCTTGCAGATGTCTGCCACCGACGACGAGGGGGTACCTAGGCTTCTGAGCATACATAATCTAAGCCTGCCTTAGCCCCTACATCATCTAGGTTTTCCCTGAAAAAAAGATGCAAAAGACTAAACATGTTTCCCCCTTCTGCAGAAAGCAAACCAAACTAGCAGGCCTTTTCCTAGAGACTATTTAATGCTTTTATGGCCCTAAGGCCTAATATGCTCCTTCACCAGCTCCCCCACCTGTCCTTAGTCCCAGGCCTCAGATTGACACTCTCCAACCTGAAGCTGAGGATTCGTCTGATTCCTGTTGAGGATTCTCTTTCCTGTGTCTCAGATGCCCTCCCCTTCTGGGTATGCTTCCCTAGAGGAGGACTCTGCTGAGACAGACTCCCCAGGAGAGGACCTCACCTTTGGTAAGACCATCTCAAAAATGACAGAATATTTTAAGTGGGATTTCTCTGAAATGTCAGAGGTCCATAAAATATACTATGAGCTCTTGCAGATGGACAGTCCTGCTCCTTCTGCCATTATCCAGTTTTACCAGCCTTCTTGGCTGCTTTCAGTGCAGCCTGCATGAATCCAGATTGTCAACCACTTGCCCCTCGAAGGCCATGAAGGGGCTAAATTCCTCATTAAATGCCCTGTTGCAGACCCTGGCACTATCTCTCTGCAGATAAACCATCTAGATTGTTTCCCTCCACCTCTGTCATTCCCACAGACAAGGACAATAAAGCAATGGAGCACATTGGCGAAAAAGTTTATACTTCTGTTACCTTGGCCTTTTAGGGCTGTAAATTACCAGACACACATGTCCAAGTATGCCCTGGGTCTTGTGGCTCAGTTCAATAAACTTTTGCCAGTCCTTAGAAGATGCTTATGGGTAAGACTGCAGCCCTTACCTGATATTAAGGCCAAACTCTTGGATGCTCCCCTGGATAACTTTGCCCTTTTTGGGGCTAAAGTGGCTGGGCTATTCAAGACCTTTCAACAAAAGGGGAAATAACTCCTGGACCTCAAACACTAGTTAGTCTCCCCTATCCCCAATTTTAAAAGAAATAGAAACTGACTAGCATGGCCAGGTGCATAAAATACAACAAATTTAATAAAACACTTTCATTATAACATAAAAGAGATAAGTGCCTTAGCATTATTAAATAGTGTTTCATCAGATCCATGAAAAAATAGTTAATAGTCATTCATTTAATTAAAAAAACAACCAGTCCCCATATCAAGGCATTCACACCCCCTAATTGCAATTCACAATGTTTTTCGAGTGAAAAACCAATAAAAACTGTTCCCTAAATTTCATGGGAACTACCCCACCAAAACCCAGTTCATTAGAGAACACACTGGTCCAACCCCTGATTCTAGCAGCAGTAAGAGCACCAGGAAGCAACTGACCCCTACCAAGCCTTTTCAGACTCTTGCCTAGAAACATCAGTTTCATGACAGGGCAGGTAGTCTAGAACTACCTGTCTTTGCTGTCCACACCTCCAAACTCCATTCCCCTGTCAGTAAGGCTCTGTCTCATTGTTTGGTGAAGCATTACCTTAGGCAAGTGGGTCTTGTCCATTATAGAAAAGGGTTATTTCATGACCTGGATCATCTTTCCTTCTTGGCGACGCACCTCACAGCCACCCAAAGACCAGCTCCCCCTGTTTCAGCCAGTCATGAAAACCATCCTTTCTCAAGGAACCAGACAACCTGTTCCCCTGATAGAACAGGGAAAAGGCTTTTACTCCAGACTCTTAATTCCAAAGAAGGATGGACCATGGAGACCTATTCTGGATATCTCCTACCTCAACCTTTTTCTTACAAGTACCCACCTTCCGTATGCTTACTCTACAGACCCTCTTTCTCTTAGTAATGCCTCAGGGATTTCTAGCCATTTTGGACATAAAGGATGCCTACCTACACATCCCATTAAGGCCCAACTACAGAAAATACTTTATCTGTGGATTCTTCACATTTTTAGTTCTCTGCCTTGCCCTTTAGACTCTGCAGCTCCAAGAGTATTCACCAAGTGTCTGGCTCCAGTCATTGCTTATTGCAGGGTCCAAGAGAGTCAAATATTTTCATACCTGGATGACCTGATACAGGCAGAATGTTCCAGATTTCTACTTTACCAACTACACAAAGTTATCTCAATCCTGCAGGCACTGGGATTCAATATCAATTGCCCTAAATCCAACCTGAATCCCTCCCAGGAACAAGTTTTCTTGGGGTGCAGAATAAGGACAGATGTCATGAGAACATTTCTTCCACCGCAAAAGGTGGAAAACCTAAAGCAGTACCTGTTTTGTGTCCTCCACTCCACTGCTATAACAACCAGACAGTATCTCAGATTACTGGGCCATATGGCTTGCTCTATCCCAGTGCTGCCATTGGCAAGACTCCACATAAGAAATTTGCAGTGGTACCTGAGGTCAACATGGACCCAACATTCAAATCCCTTGGACTTCAACATTCCTTTCCTTCCCTGCCTGAGGAAGGAAATCCTCTGGTGGTTGGAGCAAATCACATTCCACTCAGGACCCCCCTTACAACCTCTTCCTTAGAGTTTAGGAGATGTACACGGATGCCTCAGATCTTGGCTGAGGAGCTGCTTTAGGCAGCCTGAGAGTGCAGCGTACCTGGTCAGACACCTTCAGGTGGGAACACATCAACATCAGGGAAATGAAAGCAATATTATTTGCCTTGAGAGCTTTTCTACATATCCTAAAACAAGGACCAACGGGGGGAACAAAATCCTACTTGCTATGCAGGCTTGCACTCCAGGCCTGGGAACTGGCGGCCCAACAGGGAGTCTCCCTGCAGGCAGTTTATATCCCTTCAGCACAGAACACTCAGGCAGACACTCTGAACAGGTCCATGTCACAATCTCATGAATGGATGCTTCACAGGGATGTGTTCCTGGACATTGTCCACAGGTGGGATACACCACTAGTAGATCTGTTTATCTTCCCTCTGAACAGGCAACTCCCACTATTTTACATCAGGTTACCCAGTCCCCTAGCGAGGGCAACAGATGCCTTTTCAATCTTTTGGAAGGGGATGTTTCTCTATGCATCCCTCCCCCTTCTCACTCCTTCAGTCGTACTGAAAATTCAGTGGGACAAACCAAAAATCTTGTTGGTGACTCCCTTTTGGCCAAGATAGTATTGGTTCCCTCTCCTGCATTTAGCCAGGGGCAGTCATCACAAGTTACCTCACAGAGTGGACCTTCTCACACAGGACAAGGGATTCCCTAATCCATACCCACCTAGAATCTCTGAACCTAACTCTGGGTGATAGAATCTTGATCCCTTACAGACACTTTTACACCAAGTATGTGCCAACAGTCCTGCAGGAGGCCAGGAAAACTAATACTAAGAGATCTTATTTGTCTAAATGGAAAAGATTCTCCATGTGTTGTGTACAAAGACGGCTGGACCCACTGCAAGGTGAGGTCCCCCTAGTGCTGTCCTGTCTTTTTGAACTCTTGCAGGGCTGGCATATTTCTCTCTTAAGGCCCACCTTCTTGCTATTTCAGCTTGTCTGCCTCTAGACCTTTCTCTTGCATAAAGGAACACCCCTGCATGTATGCCAACTGCAAGGTCCCAAATAAAAGCAATTCACAAAATTCAGACCAGCAGACTGTGGCAAGCAAAATTTAATTTAGTGCTTAAAAGCACATAAGAAAGAGTACATCAAACAGATCGGTTTTCGGCTTATATAAAAGCAGCCTTTTTCAGTGCATACATTTAACAGGTAGAACATTCCCTTTCTCTTATATAGTCAGCAAATGAGGCTTAATTGATACACTTAATATTTAGAGGTGCTCATTCAATCCAGGAGAAAATAAACCCCCAACTTAATAATCCATTTTTTCTCCATATTGTTGAGAGTCTGATGCCAAACAATCTTATTAGATCTATTACCCCTAATACCATCAATAATGGTAAAATAAAAGGACGTGTTGCTATGTGAAACAGTATGTTTATAAAAGGCATTAGTAATTCTCTGATGTCTGATATCACTAAAATGCTCAGCAATCCTGAATTTGACCGGACGTGAGGTCTGGCCAATATAAAATGCGGAACTACTGCAAATAGCCAGGTAAATGACCGAATCAGTTTGACAGTTAGCAAAAAAAGAAATGCTGTACACTTCACTAGTATTTTTGCTGCTAAAGTCTTTAGTCTCGCAAATTCTAGAACAATCCACAGTGACCACAGGGAAAACAACCAACCAAATGGTCCCCAAATAGAGTAGATTGAAGCTGTGGATCCTGCTGGATATGTCCACGTTTATAGTGACTCGAGAGTCCCCAGGTTCCTATCCTTCCTATATGAGAAGTAACATTTATTATTCAAAATTTCAGAAAGTTTGTCTGCCAAGAGAAAATTCCAGTGTCTTTGGACACTGTTAGAATGGCAGTATTCCTACCGTAAGTAGTCGCAAAACGAATAGCTGACTCATGCTCTTGAGGCTTAACTTTATATTCTAGAAGGGAGTCCACAGTATTCTTAGCATGCAGTATATGTCCCCATGTTGTAACCCCTATTCAAAAACCCGGAGGTAAGGTTGTCCCTGTTTGCATCATATGAAGCATCCTCTGAACAAATGCGTTTCATTCTCATATATTGAGACTTTGGAATATTCTTACATATGTGTGGAGGATGATAGCTGGTGGCTGGAGAAAGGAATTGTACTCTGGATATTTACGGTAAACTTCAGTCCTTAGAGTATTATCCATTCGTCTGGTCACCAGTACATCCAAGAATGTAATGCAGTCCTTACTGTAGTTCACCGTAAATTGTATTCCCCACTTATTTTCATTTAAATAGTTGACAATCATTTAAATAGTTGACAAATTCTTGTAGGTACTCAGAATCTGATCTCCATACCAACCAGCAATCATCTAAATATCTCCTCCATATGTCCATGTCCTCCAAAAATATATTATGAGAACCATCATAAATAATATGCTCTCTAATGTATGCCATAAGTAGATGGGCATATATTGGGGTGAAAGAAGCCCCCATAGCCATACCTTGAATTTGAAGATAACATGCATCACGATATAGAAATACATTTTTGGTAGGGACATGTTCGGCTAATCCTAATAGAAGTGTATTGAATCCAATAATCTGGATCTGGAAAGCCAGTATTCCAAAGCATCAAAACCTGCCCAATGACAAATATTAGTATATGGGGCAGTTACATCAAGAGTACAAAGTAACCATCCTGGTTCTAACTGCAGTTCAGAAATTATCTGAAGAAATTCAGTTGTGTCCTGTATGCGGGCACGTACCCACTTCAAAAAGGGTTTAATGTACTTGGTTAAAAATTGGGACATTGGTTCTGTTAATGAGCCTCTTCCCGATACAGTTGGTCTACCAGGGGGGATTCCGTGGGTCCTTAGGTATTTTTGGGAGAAAATAGATATTTTGGGAGAGGGGTCTGGTACAGATAGATGATAAAAAGTTTGGTTCAAAATAATACCCTCATCTTTAGCTAAAATTAAAAATTCATCAATCTGTTTCTTAAATGAAGGGGTTGGATTAAGGGGCAAACAAGTATAATATCGCCCATCAGAGAGTTGCCTCATAGCGTCGGCATTATATTGAGCCCAATCTTGGACTACAACCACCTGACCTTTATCAGCAGACAATATAACCAATTTATGGTTATTGGCCAATTCCTTAATGCATTCCAGTTCGATCTTTGAGAGATTATTCGATCCAACACCAGACTCCCTAGAATAGAAATGTACATCTCTAAGGACACTATTTTGAAACATTTGCACATTAGAGCTCATAGGAGGTATAAAAGTAGATTTATGATATCTGAATTCATCCTGGACCCCACTGGAATCTCCATCCTGAAAAAATAACCGTAGGTTAAGCGTTCTACAGAAAGCTATAATATCATTGGCAAAGCTGTCCTCAAACACAAAAAAAAAAAAAAAAACGGTATAAAAGTTAGTCCTTTATTCAAGATATCAATATGAACAGACGACAAGGAACAGGATGAAATATTTAACACATTAGAATTGGTTATTTCTGAACAGACATTCTCAATAACCCTTCCATGTTGTCCAACTCAGTTGTGCTTCCTGTCCCCCCCCCCCACTTTTGTTTACATCTAAAAGGGACAATGTTGCTTCTTTTGGGTGTAGGAGATCCTGTGATGCATTGTGTATCAGACTCGAGGGCTGAAGATGAATCATCTCCAGAAGTTTCATAACTCGTGGTGGACATTTTCTTTAAAATAGAGCCCGGTCGTTTTTTTTCTGGAAGCATATTTACAAGATTGTTGGAATCTTACATGATGTTCATTGTGTTACACTGCTGCAGTCATTACAATTGGGTTATCCTGCTGTCAGGCGGTCCTGCAGTCGGCCCGAGTTCCAAAGTCTTGGTCCAGCGTCGGTTGCTGTCGCTTCTTCCCTGACGTCAGTGCACCAGGGGTATATAAGATGCAGCCGACGCCATTTTCTTCTGTCTTTCTTGCCGCGCGGTGCCCGAAGCAAAAGCTGTTCGCAAGTGCCGGTCGGCCGACTCCTGAGATTTTCATTCTGACTCCAGAACCGAAGTCTTCTACAAAGCTAAGTACCCCATTGGGGAAACTTTTTCTTGCCTCAGACCGATGTCAGTAAAAGTTAATAATTGTATTTCTTGTGGGAAGCAAATACCTCATAAGGATTTCCATTCCTATTGTATCCCATGTCTAGGCCCAGACCACGATGTCACAGGTTGTCGATTTTGTGCTAGGTTTAACAAGTGCACTTTTAAATGTCTATTTGATTTTGCCTGACATTATTTTGGCAGAAAATTCAATTACACATGCCGTCAGAACAACTGACAACTGGGTTACACAAAAGAACGCAAAGACAAGGACAGGCATCCGAGGCCCAAAACTGACTGCGAAGCCTCTTTTAGACCAGTCGCAGGTTCTCCGGTTTTCAGTGAGGCGCCTTCGCAGCCCCTGACGACAACTTCTTTGGAACTACTGGCCACCTATGACTCCCACGTGAGATGGCTGGGCCTTCGGATACACCAGACTTACGGCCTACCGAGACTAACCCTTCAGAGGGCTCCAGAGTAGCTGAATAAACCCGCAGCTTCAGAGGGTGTTTTCAGGCCTACTCAGTTAACCATTAAATCTTCTGCTAAATCTAAAACAAAGAAACAACTTCAGCTTTCACCAGAGCAAGCCTCCATGCCTAAGAAACAGATGCTCAAAATGGCTGAAGACTTAATTACTCTGATCAGTGGGTCCCACCCTCCTCGTGATAAAAGGCCTAGACAGGATGCAGACTATGACTCATCCGACCAGGTGTCCATCTCCTCAGATTCACCCTCAGACCAAGGATACTCTTTACCCCCTTATGAGGATTCTGATGCTGAGGAATCAATTCCTTCAGCCTCTCCACAAGAGGACTACTCCTTTGGGGAAACCTTACATACCATGTGGGAGCATTTCCATTGGGAGGGCTAGGATTATTCAGAATCCAAGAAAAGGCTCAGAGATTTTCTTTTATTACCTCAACACAGACCCCTTGCTATTCCGCCAGTGTCTGATATTGTGGATGATGTGTATTCTGAATCCAGTTTAAATCCTGATTCTTTACCTCCTGCTCCAGTTAAGCCAGACAGATACTACAGAGTCCCTGATTCTCTCAAATTCCTTTATAAAAGCCCTGTTGCTGACCCTGAAACTATTTCCCAGGGTCCCAAAGGGGTAAAGGCCTCTACAGCAAAAAATCCAGTCCCCTCTGACAGATTCCAGAGCATTAGACAGACGAGGGAAGAAAGTATATACATCTGCAACTTTAGCAATGAGGGCCTTAAATTGCCAGTTTCACATGCTTAAATATCAGCAATATTTGTCTCAGTTGAAACAAAAAATGCTTCCAAATTCAGATCTTCCTAATTATAAGGAAATGCAGGATTTATTGCATGCAGCTGAACAAGTGGGAAAACATACTTTGCGATGTGGTTTTGATTCATTAGAGGCCTCCTGTAGAGCAGCAGTTAGTGTCTGTCATTAGAAAAGATGCTTGGTTAAAAGAGCAGACTTTACCAGGTCATGTTAAAGCAAAATTATTGGATGCATCTTTGCAGCAGGATGTTTTATTTGGAGTTGAGGCAGAAGAGGTATTAAAGAAAATGGAGGATAAAGCAAAATCTATGCAAACGGTGAAGGATTTCTTGCAGGTTCAGCCTCCTCGATTTAGCAGAAATTGGCCAACAAAGAATTGGTCCTTTCCAGTTTCAGACAGACCTCAAAGGGGCAGATACAGACGTCCAAGAGGCAGAGGTCAACCACAAGGTACTTACAGGCCTCGACAATGGGGTGCTTCAACCCAGAAGGAAGGGGAAGACAGGCCTCAACCTTATAAAAAAACAGCCCCAATGACTTCCCACTACAGCTGTCAAACATCTCACTCTTGGCAGCCCCCTTGGGGGGAAAACTGGCACTTTTCAGTCACAATTGGCATATGATCTCCAAAAACAAATGGGTTCTCAATATTGTGTCTCAAGGTTACAGGTTCCACTTTCACCCTCTGCCAAGGTTAAAAGGAATGCCAAATATGCCACCAGATCAATGGGCAGAGGCTCAAAGACAAATTACAGCACTCATGGACATGAGCTATTCAAAAGGTACCAACACAGGAGCAAGGAAGAGGATTTTACTGAAGACTATTTCTGGTTCCCAGAAAGGACAAAGCCTGGAGGCCCATTCTAGATCTTTCTTCTCTAAATACTTACCTGGATGTTCCAAAATTCAAAATGTTGACACTACAGCAGCTTCTTCCCATGCTGGGCAAGAAAGCTTGGCTCGTAACTTTGGACCTCAAGGAGGCATACCTGCATGTCCCTATCAGACAGAATTGCAGAAGATACCTCAGATTCTTAGCAGGTTCAATGCATTACCAGTTCTCTGCACTGTCCTTTGGCTTATCTACTGCACCCAGGGTCTTTACAAAATGCCTGGCACCAGTAATTGCATTTTGCAGACAAAAAGGAATGCAAATTTACCCATACTTGGACGACTGCCTTATTCTAGCAGAGAGCAAAGACATTCTTCTAAAGTATCTGGCGTTTGTAAAGACTGCTGATTTGCCTAGGGTACACAGTAAACGAAAAGAAATCAAAACTAGTGCCCTCACAAGAGATAATATTCCTGGGTGCCAGCTTGAATACAATGGCCCAGATGGCTTATCTCACGCCAGACAAGCAAGGACAACTGACTCAGTATTTCCAATTGATGGCAACAAAAACCCAACTCCCTGCAAGAAAAATTCTGCAGGCCTTGGGTTACATGGCATCTTGCATACTACTAATTCCATATGCCAAACTGCATATGAGGAAACTACAATGGTACCTAAAGAGTGGTCTCAACGCTGTCTCAGTTTGGAAACAGTAATACCACTTATTCCTTGCCTTCAATAGGAGTTTTGATGGTGGGCTCAAGCCTGTTTTTATGGTGGGCTCAAGCCTGTCACCTCAATAAGGGACAGCCTTTCACTCAACCCACAGCCAGGCATGCTTCGGATTACACCTGGGGAGCACACATGGCAGGAAAATGTATTCAGGGCAAGTGGCCAGCAGATCAAAGGCATCTTCACATCAATCAAAAAGAGATGCTAGCTGTACAAAATGCCCTTATAGCTTTCAAGGACCTTCTGCATCCAGGGCAACTACTACTAAAGACTGACAACACCACAGTTATGTGGTACATAAACAAGCAAGGGGGCACTCATTCGTATCCCCTCTGCAGACAAGCCATGACCTTGTGGAACACAGCTATAACCTATCAAGTTCATCTGCAAGCACAATTCCTGCCAGGAGAGAAAAACACACTGGCAGACGAATTAAGCAGAAACGTCATGGAGCCGCACGAGTGGAAGTTACATCCACAAATGTTCAGGATGATAACACAAAAATGGTGGAGCCCGGACATAGATCTGTTTGCATCCCCAGTGAATTGCCAGCTACAGAAATTCTGCACAAGACTTACCACCCACAAGCATGGAAAGTGGATGCCCTCTCATTCAGCTGGAAAAACCTACAAGTTTACGCTTTCCCACCACTATCTCTCCTTTCAAAGGTGCTCATAAAAGCCAGACAAGAAAAGCCGAAGATGATCCTGATTGCCCCAGACTGACCACGCCAGCACTGGTACCCAATCTTAAAGAACTTAGCACAAGGTCCACCATGGATTTTGCCTCAAATCCCACAACTTCTGACTCAGCAAAACAATCAGATACTTCACGGCCAACTCAAGACTTTAAACCTGGCTGTATGGCAGATTCCTTAGTCAAGCAAACAATGCCTCTCTCCAAAGCTGTTATGGATGTCATTCTGGAGGCCAGAAGGCCTAGCACCAGGAAAGCCTATTCGGATAAATGGAAGAGATTCTGTGCCTGGAACCAGGCTCACAGCCTTGACCCTCTTGTCCCAAATATTCCTCAGATAATACAATACTTGACTGAGATGCTGGACAAAGGCCTCTCTTTTCATCCATTAAGATCCATGCTTCTGCCATCTCTGCTCATTACAAGACAGATCCACCAATTTTTTTCATCCTTTGCTAAAACAGTACCTCAGAGGGGCTAAAAACATAAGACTGCCCCACAGAGCACCAACTCCAACTTGGGACCCCAACTTCCTCTTGGAAAAATTAACTTTAACTCCTTTTGAGCCAGCTAACTTAGCAGACTTAAAATATGTCTCTTGGAAAACTGCTCTGTTCCTGGCAATAACCTCAGCATGAAGTTTCAGAATTACAGGCACTAATGGTAGTGGAACCTTTCATCATTTTCAACCAAGACATGGTGTCTTTAAGAACAAACCCTACTTTTATGCCAAAGGTGGCATCAAGTGTGGCTCTAAACCAAGCTATTCACTTGCCAACTATTTATCCAAATCCACAGAATAAACGGGGGAGAGACTACTGCATTCCTCGGACATACACAGGCAGTTATGCTTCTACTTGGACAAAATGAAAGCTTTCAGGAAAACTGAGCAGTTGTTTGTAGCATATGCTGCAGGAACACAGGGAAAAGCCATTTCAAAACAGACCATTTCAAAATGGATAGGGCATTGTATACGTTTCTGCTATACACACCATGGGAAAACTGCACCTAACAGCATTAGGTCTCATTCCACCAGGGCAACAGCCACTTCAACTGCCTACCTCAGAGGAGTACCTACCAAGGACATTTTGGAAGCAGCAACTTGGAGTTCTGTGCATACCTTCTCCAAGCATTACCATCTGCCTCTTTACTCTAAATCCAGAGCTGGCTTTGCCACTGCAGTCCTGCAGGGCCTTATAGCCACCCCTAATGCCTTATAGAACCAGCCACCCTACCTCAGCTTTGGGATTCTACCCATTTGTAATGACTGCAGCAGTGTAACACGATGAACATAGTACAGTTTTGTACCTACCATAAATGTAGATGTTCGAGTGTATACACTGCTGCAGTCTAGGTTACCCTCCCTCCTTCCCCTCTTACTTGCTGGTACTTACCCAAGCCTTCTACCCTTTGCTACCTATGGGGAGTATTTGCTGGTAACTGAAAGTTTTTGATTGCTTTTCTTATGTGTGTTTTATTAGCAATTTACATTGCCTACCTTTTTGGGGGCACCTGACCTCTGGGGCAAGAAAAACTGAAGAAAATGGCGTCTGCTGCATCTTGTATACCCCTGGCGCAATGACGTCAGGGAAGAAGCGACAGCAACTGATGCCGGACCAAGACTTTGGAACTCGGGCAGACTGCGGGTCCGCCTGACAGCAGGGTAACTAATTGTAATGACTGCAGCAGTGTATACACTCAAACATCTACATTTATGGTAGGTACAAAACTGTACTTTTAGCCTGATCTTTAGAAAAAGGATCCCCCTGTCATAATCGGTGAGATCCCTCAAAAATGTCTTTTTCTTCCTCTCCTTAAATTGTTCTTCTAAGCTCAGTAAGTCATTACTGAGTTTCTTAAAGTTCAAATTATAAGTGGGTTGACCCTCAGATTGCTTAATTAAATCACACATCTGTGTAATATCTTGTAAGTCTTGGTCAGTAATCATTTCATAATGTCCTGCTAGGATCTCAACAAAATTCATTGAAGCCTTATGTTGGTCATCAGCCCAAAGCTTGGTCCAAGTGGCATTAGTATTATTTAGAAGTGGCTGAATATGGACTCTTAAGTCCCCTCTAGGTGTAATATCCTTAATAATATAGGCCTTAAACAGCCTAAGATGCCACACATTGCTACAGAGAGACCTCATGCCCTTGTTCAGCCTCAAAAATTGTGCCTCACGTGTTATCAATGGGTGCTAAAATGGATCCATTCTGTTGGGGTTGATAATGCCCAAGCCAAACACTGCAAGATCATCGGAGTCAGAGGCTAACCCGTTAAGAAGACTTGGTCATATCCATTGAGAAAACAAACAATACAGACTTCCCAACGGACAATTGTGTGAAAATCCACACAATGAAAATGTGTGTGTATATATATATATATATATATCAACAAATAGGGTAAAATACAGCAAGTGGGACAAAAAGATAAAAATCAAACTGTACCTTTTTTTTTATCTTAAACAATAAAGCAGTACTCCCTCAATACATAATGTTCCGACAATCACAGCCAGTATAAACAAAGTTGGTCAGATAAAAACCATAAATAAAGCAAAACTCGTACAGTGCCGAGTCCAATCCAGATAATATTGGAACAAGTCCTATGGGACTGGACAATATTAGCCCCTGTAAATCAATGACCAATCAGTGTTGAGTCCAAAAAAACTGCTATGTTTACACAAATGAAATTGTGCTCATAGTAATGTCCCAAGATAATGTCCAAATGAGTATCAAGGCCAAAAGGCCGATAATCTTCCAGTGTATTCCTTTTGAATGTTCTGAGTGATTTCCTGAAGAAAAATAAGTCCCAAGGTCAGAACTTAGTTCAAATAGTTAACAGTGCCCAGGAGACTGCAACACATATAATGTAATAAAACAACATATGTATAATATATAAACTAAACCTCAGGACTAAGTAATAAATCACAAGTCATAAAAAGGAATGTCAACAAATGCCCAGTGGTGCCAGCATTATAAGTGCGTCAATGGAAGGCCACAATAAAGTCCTTGAGCGTTCACAAACAGCAATCTCCAAAGTAAAGGTTAAATCGTACTGTAGTAACCAATAAAGTTCTACATCCCAAGATAGAAAACCACTGAACCATTCCAACATGGTCTCCAACAGCAATCCACAAGGTAAAGGCTAAACCATACTGTGGGTAGTCACGAAAATACAACATCCATGGAAGCAATCCAAAAACTATCTCAAACAGCAGTCCCCAAAAAGCTTCCTCTTGCATCCCATCTTCCTGCAACGTTATTCCTTACGGAAGTGATGCATCTCTTGCCCCTCAGGAAGTCTGTTCCACCTCCACAGGACCTGAACTATGTCTTGGAGAAGCTCACAGTTGCTCCCTTTGAACCATTATCCAAAGCATTCCTGGAAGACTGTACTCCTGGTGACCCTGATAAATCCAGTGTGTGTCATTGCTCCAGGCACTCATGGCTACTCCACCCTTTCTCCTCTTCTACAAGGATAGAGTGATCTTTAGGACCAATCCCTCTTTCATTCCCAAGGTGGTCAATGAGCTGCCCTTAAACCAAGGTACTCACCTGCCCATGTTTTCCCACATCCCCAGAATGACAGTGAGAGAGTCTTGCATTCCCTTGATGTTCACAGACAGATTAGATTTCACCTTGACAAGACCAAGTCCATTAGGAAATCAGAGCAATTATTTGTCTCCCTTCACCCCAGGACTCTGGGAAAAGCGGTGACAAAACAGAAAATTTCTACCTAGATTTCCAGGGCTATATTGATGTCCTTCAAGAATGCAACTGCAGTCATAACATGTGGGTTGTCCTGCCTCAGGCAGCCCTCGGTCGGCCGGATTCCAAAGTCTGGGTCCGATGTCGGCTGATGTCGCATTTCTCTCCGTCAGAGCGGCTGGAGTACATAAGCATCAGCCGACGCCATTTTCTTCAGTCTTTCTTGCCGCGCGGTGCCCGAAGCAGAAGCAGTTCGCAAGTGCCAGTCAGTCAGCTCCTGTATTCTTCGATACCGAAGTCATCAAAAAAGCTAAGTACCCCGTTGGGGACCTTTTCTTGCCTCAGCCGATGTCAGAAATTACTGAAAAAGTTAACCATTGTCTTTCTTGTGGTAAACAAATACCTCATAAGGATTTCCACTCTTACTGTCTTCCTTGCCTGGGCCCAGACCACGATGTCTCGGCCTGTGTAGCCTGTGCTTGCTTCAACAAGCGCACTCTCAGGCGCCCGGCGGAGTTCGCTGAAGATTTTTTCGCCGATAAATTTGCTTACACCATGCCGTCGGATCTTCCGACATCGCAAACTCCCAAAAAGCGAAAAGACCGGGACCGACATCCTCGGCCCGCGTCTACCACCGACTCCACGCCTAAACCTACCGCGAGTGCTCCGGTTCCCTCTGAGACTGTCTCTCCACCGCTCCGAACCGAAGACACCGCATTACTGACGACTCCGATTCCGGACATCACTCCGCCAGTTATCGATTTTCCTCCGGATACCGAAACTGAGGAAATGCCCAAGACCATTGCTGTAGACAAGGTCACTCCTGCACGTGGAGCTGCCAGGCCTCCTATGGCCATGTCTATTAAGGCCTACACTAGGGCTAAGGCAGCCAGCAAAACAAAGCACATTACTTCTAAATCCTTCCCTCAGCCTACTCCAGAGACACAGATTATGTCCATGGCTGCTGATTTAATTTCCATGATTAGAGGTTCACAGGCCCATCCTGAGAGAGGATCCCAGCCTCCTTCTGATAAAAGGCCCCGGGTTGAACCCTCTGACCCTATTCCTTCTGATGAAGATTCTGAGGGCTCTGTCCACTCTGATAGCCAGGAAGAGCTCTTTCAGACCTATGAGAACTCGGATGCAGAAGATTCCATCCCCTCGGCCTCCCCTCCTGAGGATATTTCTTTTGGGGAAGTTCTGCACACCATGAGGGAACATTTCAAGTGGCAAGGTCAGGAATATTCTGATTCTAGGAAACGCCTTAGGACCTTCCTTAAGAAGCCCCAGCACAGGCCCTTAGCTATTCCGCCTGCACTTGATGTTCTGGATGATTTATATTCTGACTCTAGTGCTACCCCTGATTCTCTTCCTCCTGCTCCAGCCAAGCCAGACAGGTATTACAGGGTCCCAGAAACTCATTCCCATTTATTCAGGGCCCATACTGCTGATTTGGAAACTATTTCACAGGGGCCTAAAGGAGTTTCAGCCTCCACCTCTAAAAATCCATTGCCCTCCAACAGGGAAGCTAGGTCATTAGAGAGATGGGGCAAAAAGGTTTACACATCCACTACCTTATCTATGAGAGCTTTAAATTGCCTTTTTCATATGTTACAATATCAGGATTACCTGTTAGAAGATTTACAAAAAACATTAGCCACTCCTGATCCTTTAGACAGGAAGACTTTGCAGGAAGCTGTACATAACACTCAGCAAGTAAGCAATCACTTCCTGCAGTGTGGATATGATGCACTGGAAGCTTCATGTAGGGCAGCTATGATAGGGGCAGTCATTCGTAGACATGCTTGGTTAAAAGATCAACCTCTACCAGATCATGTAAAAGCAAAACTTCTGGATGCACCTTTGGAAAAGAACAAGCTTTTTGGTGCTAATGCTAAGGATGTGTTAAAGACCATCGAAGAAAAAGCAAAATCATTTCAGACGGTGAAAGATTTCCTCCAGGTTCAACCCCCCAGATTCAGTAGGAATTGGCCTTCTAAAAACGGGTCCTTTCCTAATCCAGAAAAGTTTCAAAGGGGTAAGAACAGACGTGGCCGAGGAAGAGGCCAATACAGAGGCCCTTACAGGGGGCGACAATGGCAGCCAGGAAACCAAAGAAGTGATGCAGGGGTTTCACCTGCCCCACAACCACAATCTCAATGACTTTCCTCTACTACCGCCTACCAGGGAACAAATAGAAGCTCCCTTGGGCGGGAAATTATCTCTGTTTGCAGAAAATTGGCACAGACTGACAAAGGACAAATGGATTTTGGACATTATAGACCGAGGGTACAGGTTTCATTTTCATACCTTACCAAGAAAACAAGGCATGCCAAACCTACCACAAAACCAGTGGGCAGAGGCTATCAAGCAAATCACTCTGCTTACTCGGATGAAAGCAATAGAAAGAGTTCCACAACAAGAACAAGACCAGGGTTTTACTCAAGACTGTTCCTTGTTCCAAGAAAAGAATCTCAATGGAGACCAATACTGGACTTGTCCGCATTAAACACCTTTCTCATAGTACCAAAGTTCAAAATGCTGACTCTACAGCAACTCCTTCCCATGCTGGGCAAGGGGTCTTGGCTGATTACTCTGGACCTCAAGGAGGCATACCTGCATGTCCCTATCAGACACAGCTGCAGAAGATACCTCAGATTTCTTGCAGGGCCAGAGCATTATCAATTCTCAGCATTGCCATTTGGCTTATCTACTGCGCCCAGAGTATTCACAAAATGCCTGGCTTCAGTAATTGCTCATTGCAGGCTCCAGGGATACAAATTTACCCATTACCTGGACGACTGCCTCATACAAGCGGACGACAAATTGATGTTGACAAAAAACCTGGATTATGTCATACGATTACTTCAAGCTGTGGGATACACAGTCAACTTCCAAAAGTCAAGACTGCAGCCATCCCAGCAAATAATCTTCTTAGGAGCCAAACTAGACACAGCCTTTCAGATGGCTTACCTGACAGAAGACAAGCAAGAGAAGTTAACTCATTACTTCAAAGGTTTAGCAAAACTCACCCAGATGACTGCAAGGAGATTCCTACAGGCCCTGGGTTACATGGCATCCTGCATTCTCCTGGTTCCATTAGCAAGACTACACATGAGAAAGCTTCAATGGTACCTAAAAAGGATTTGGTCTCAACACAGCAACAATTTGGAAACAATCATACCGCTCATTCCATGCCTACAAAAGGAATTCCTATGGTGGGCCTCGGTGAGCCAGGCAAACACAGGTATGTCATTCAAAAATTCACAGATAACACAGACCATGACCACAGACGCCTCAGACCTTGGATGGGGGGGCGCACATGGAAGGCAGGTGTATACAAGGACAATGGTCTCCAAAGGAAACACATCTGCATATAAACCAAAAGGAAATGCTGGCAGTAATGCATGCCATCGAGGCTTTTCAACACCAACTCCAGCAAGGCCATTTACTGATACAGACAGACAACACCACTGTGATGTGGTACATAAACAAGCAAGGGGGCACCCACTCTTACCCCCTTTGCAGACTGACAATGCATCTTTGGGAGAAATCACTGAGCCTAAACATCCAGTTACAATCCCAGTTTGTTCCAGGAAAAGACAATGTGTTGGCGGACAGCCTAAGCAGGAATTTCACAGATCCACACGAGTGGAGGTTACATCCGAATGCCTTCACACAACTCACTTCGACATGGGGCAAGCCAGAAGTGGACCTATTTGCCTCTCACCTCAACCATCTTCTACCAAAATTCTGCACAAGGACATACCATCCAAAAGCTTGGAAAATAGATGCCCTCTCATTCAACTGGAACTCCCTAACAATCTATGCATTCCCACCTCTGCCACTGATGACCTCAGTATTACTAAAGATCAAAGCAGAGAGACCCAAGGGAATCATAATAGCTCCGGACTGGCTAAGACAACACTGGTACCCACTACTACGGAGCATATGTCACACCAGGAGGTGGGCCCTTCCCCAATGGCCTCTACTTTTGACTCAACACAATTTCGAAACAGTGCATCCAAATCTTCAGACACTGCAGCTAACAGCCTGGGAGATCCCATAAATAACTTCAGCCTATCTCTCTCCAAGGAAGTTCAGCGGATACTAACAGAGGCTCGAAGGCCATCCACCAGAAAGGTTTACTTAGCAAAGTGGAAAAGATTCAGCAATTGGAATACCAGCAAGGGACATGATGCATCATTGTTGAACATCCAACTCATTTTGGAATATTTGGCAGATATGTTAAAGAACGGCCTCTCATATTCTTCCATAAAGATACATGCATCTGCTATTTCAGCTAGATACAACACTGATCCTCCTGTTTTTTCACACCCTTTACTAAGGCAATTTCTCAGGGGAATCAAGAACATTAAGCCACCAAGGAAGGCCCCAGTGCCAGCCTGGGACCTCAACTTTGTCCTAGAAAAACTGACTCTACCTCCATTCGAGCCAGCAGCTTCAGCTGACTTACAATTTCTCTCATGGAAGACAGCTTTCCTGTTGGCAATTACCTCAGCAAGAAGGGTTTCGGAGCTACAGGCCCTAATGGCAATACCACCCTTCATTATTTTTCACAGAGACAGGGTTTCATTAAGGACCAACCCTACTTTTATGCCAAAGGTGGTATCTAGGGTTTCTTTAAATCAAGCCATTCATCTGCCTGTTTTCTTCACCAATCCTGAGAATAAGGGGGAAAGACTGTTGCATACCTTGGACATTCACAGACAACTTCGATACTACCTGGACAGAACCAAGGCCAGTAGGAAGTCTGAACAACTTTTTGTAGCTTACGCCCCTACAGTCCAAGGAAAAGCAATTTCAAAACAGACCATTTTAAAATGGATTGGGCATTGCATCAGATTCTGTTATTCCTTTCATGGAAAGACTGTTCCAGCCAATGTCAGACCACATTCCACCAGAGCTACAGCCACCTCTACAGCATTCTTAAGAGGGGTGCCTACTAAGGACATTCTAGAAGCTGCTACATGGAGCTCCGTGCATACATTCTCCAAACACTACAATCTCCCTCTATACTCCAGATCCAGAGCAGGCTTTGCTTCGACAGTCCTACAGGGTTTGATTGCCACACCATCTTTTTCCTAGAGCATTCCTCCTCCCCCAGCTAAGCTATGGTATTCTACCCACATGTTATGACTGCAGTTGCATTCTTGAAGGACATAGTACAGTTTTGTACCTACCATAAATGTAGATGTCCGATAGACATGCAACTGCAGTCGATTTTCCTCCCTCCATACCCCTCTATGCCTAGGGTCCACTCCTATCCCTGTTACTCTTAGCTGGGGATATCTGTTATGGTGTATTTGTTTTATTGCTCATTTATTTGTTTGGAATCCTGTTTTTGTCTTCCAATTTGATTACAACCTTCCTTGGAGGGCACCTGGCATCTGGGGCAAGAAACACTGAAGAAAATGGCGTCGGCTGATGCTTATGTACTCAAGCCGCTCTGACGTCGGAGAGAAATGTGACATCAGCCAACGTCGGACCCAGACTTTGGAATCCGGCTGACCGAGGGCTGCCTGAGGCAGGACAACCCACATGTTATGACTGCAGTTGCATGTCTATCGGACATCTACATTTATGGTAGGTACAAAACTGTACTTTTTTGCTACACCTACCATGGAAAACATCATAATTCAAAAGTTAAGACCCACTCCACTGGCGCCATGGCTTCATCTGGAGCCGTCTTTAAACGACTGGATACTGCTTTCATTCTAGAGGCAGCTATGTGGACATTTGTCCATACTTTCACTAAGCACTACAGACTGGATCATACCTCCAGATCTAGAGTGGGATTTGCCAGTGCAAGCCTTCATGGATTTCTAGAAAACAGTTCCAAGCCTCCTCCCGCCTCTTCCCTTTGAGCTTTAGCACTCACCCAAGGGTTTGGAATACTGCAACATGAGAATAGAAGGACATAGAATAGTTGTGTAAAATCTTACCATAACCATAGATGTCCTTCTCTTCCATGTCACAGTATTCATTCCCTTTTCAATTAAAGCTATCCCTTCTTGGATGACACAGGACTTGTGCAACTATCCTGGGACTGGAGTCCAATTGGGGCATTCAGTTTTGAGGAAAGGTACGTGCAGACGTCACTTTTATGGCTCACGCTCCCTCGGCCAACATCAGATGTCCCATGTACCTAGCAGTGACTAGAAGTTTTGTGTATTGACCAGATTGACCAGATGTTCGGGTAGCTACCAAAGGATATCCCCAAGGGTTTGGAATACTGCAACAAGCGAGAGAAGGACATCTATAGTTATGGTAAAATTTTACACAACTATTCTTTCTAGATTCTACTAAAATCTCTACCAGTGCTTTTTTCATTTAGGACCCCCCTATTTCTTTCTTTTTGCCTCTACTCTGATATCTGTCCTTGATATGGAAGGCAGTCTCTAACCTGCAGTCCAAATAATTCATCCGTATTGTCAGAATCTCCTTTCTCCATTTCTGTGTTGGCTTACTTCTTAGAATACCTTCTTTTACTTTGAGTATAATGTTCTGTATGATTATAGTTATCTTTAAAGGTCCCAGTCTCTCCCTGTTACTTGAGCTTCCCCGCTGTTTCATCATTTCTTTCCACTTTGAAGTATAATGTTCTGCTTGTTCTGTGTATAGGAGTCTTAACTGTGTTCCGATATACCTCTTCAATTCTGGTAATCCCAGTCTGCCCTGTTCCATTGGGAGAATAAGTTTAATCCACTTGACTTTTGCCATTTTCCTCTCCCAGATAAAATCCTTCAGCTCTTTATTAATTGCTATCCACAACTTCTCCTCTGGTTGATAAAAATATGCCTGACCTGTGTATATGACTAAAAGGGACTAAAAAATATTAACCGCTTATATCTTTACTGTTCATATCCATATAACAGAACTTCCATTTTCTCAGTTTTTGTATTATCTTTTGTTTAACCAGTAATATTTTTAATCCGTGCTCTTAAATACCTCACTTTATCATGTCCCCATAAGTATGGATATTGCTGAACCAATTCATATGTAGGTACATAATTTACCGATATTACTTTTGTTTTAGTTTCATTAATTTTGTATCCCAAAAAGGATTGAAACTGTCTCAGTATGTTCCACAGCACTGTAATTGTAATGTCCCATTCTGGTTTTGTCAGGTATAAAATAATGTCATCTGCAGATAGAGCCAGCTTTTCTTGACTACCATACCAATTATATCCTTGAATTGCTGAGTCCCTTATTTTTTTTGCCAGGGATTCCAAACGTAATGCAAATAATAATGTGGGAGAGAGGACAACTCTGCCTGGCTCCTCTGCTCAAGCAGAGATGATCAAAAAGGACCCTACCCACTTTAATTTTCATATATCCTCTTAGTCGACCTTAAAATTTTATCAGGAAATGCAAATGCTTCCATTACTCTGCTCACAAAGTCCAAGCTTACTCTGTCAAATGTTTTCTCTGCGTCATAACCCACCAAAAACTATGTTTTTTTTTTTTTTGCATTCTTCTTCCGTCTGAATCATCACTGTTCTGTTAATGTTATCAAATGTTTGCCTCCCCTCCACAAAAACATGTTGATCCATATCTATAAATTTTGGCATCACTTTTGCCATTCTTTTAGCCTTTATGGACACTTTTTATAGTCATGATGTAGTATTGAAGTCTCTTTAGTATTACAGGTACTGCTGCTTTCATCCAGGGTGTTGGTACTACTACTCCTCTGAAAATACTGTTAAACAAAACCTTTCAGATATTTGAGTTTTTTCCCTCCTAACTTTCAGATTTCCACAGGAATGCCATCTTTTCCTGGAGATTGGTTATACATCACCTTTTTTTTTACCTCATCTCCTCCTGTCCTGTTAACTGTACCTCTAACCTTGGCGTATTTAATTCTTCCATAAACGTTTCCATTTGTATCTTTTTTTGATTTCCATATTTCTTTGCTTTATACAAACTTTCATAGAATTTCCACCCCAAAAAATTCTAATACTTCTACAGGATCCCTTGCTATCTTACTTTGTATAGGCAATCTAAGCTTGGTGACGGCCCTTTCTACTTTGTTGCCCGAGTCATTGTGCCAAAAGTTTTTGTGCTCTAGATTTATTATCGAAAAACAGCAATCTTTCTAAACTTGTGCATATTATTGAGGTAGTCCCTTATTTTCTGTTTAGCATTCTGCAAGTTTTTGTTCTCTGAGATTTCCCCCTATTTTACAGTGCTTTAACATTTGTCACTCCCTCCAAGTAATTTATTACTTAACTGTGTCTCCCTTTCTTTTATTTCCACCCTATTTTTAAATTCCACTTAATTTTTTCCCACTCCCTAGCTAAATTTGAAGAAGTTTCTATATTCTTCAGTAGCTTCTGAATAATTTCCACTACCCATTCCTTAAATTCCCCTGTCTTCCACAGGTGTGAGAGCGCCAGTGTCTCATTTGTATTTCATTGCACTGTTTTTATTTTAGTTATTGGTGCATGATCTGAAATAGTTATTGGGTGAGTATCAAGACCTTCAATTAAATACATATGTTCCTGTGAAATGTAAATTCTGTCTAGCCTAGCCCAGTTTTTGTATCTTGGGGAATATGTAAATTCACCCCGAATTCTTAGTACTGAATTCACATCTTGCATACCAAATATTTTCATAAATTTCTTCAGAAATCTACCTTCCTTTGCTATATTTTCCTTTCTGCCCCCCAGAACACATACTGTTGCACATCAAATTCTAGTTCCCACCTATAAGTAATATTCCTTACTGAAAGCTGATTATTTCTCCCAGAATTTTCTTAAGCTCCATTATAGCAGTTTTCGGTGGAAAATAAATATATGCCAGTGTAATCCTCCTCCCTTGCCAGTAACCCCTTAGTACTAAAAACCTGCCATTTTCTTTTTTTTTTTTTTTTTTTTAACTCTTTTATTACTATTGGAGCTACTCTTGCATTTAACACAAGTACTCCTCTCTTCCTTTGCCCCTGGTATTCCACTGAATAATCATCCTGAAAACTTTATCAAATCTGCATGTTCAGTTCTTTTCAAGTATGTCTCCTGTAGCATAGCTATTTGCAGTCTGCATTTTTTTAATATAGTTCACTACTTTCTTTTTTGTGTTCTTCTGTGAGACCATTAATGTTTAAAGACATTACAGAAAGAATCATAAAGGATTATTCCCACCTTTTATTTTTAACAGCTTTTTGTTAAATGTCTAGTTCCAGCCTTTGTGTTACATGCATGCATTGTTTGGCATGTTAATGTTTTATATAATTGTTTCTTGTCATCTCTTTATTTGATCCCATGTCACATCCTGCAGAACTTTTTGTTTTATTGAAAACCCTCAAAGAAAAATACATACACCCAATACCCCCATAAAACCCATTAACTTAACACACAAAAACTATGTACATCTTCAGGTATTGAAGTTTTACCCTCCTAATAGGAACAAAAGTTCCAAACTGACAGCCACATACACAGACTCAAGTTAAACAGTCAGAAAGATTATCCATGCTAAGGCGCATGGTAGAGCCTGTGATTCTGATAAAATGCTGTCTGGTTTTGCCTTACATGTATAGCTCTCTCATCTGTGAAAACACTTGAATGCTTTCAGAAAAACATTTTCTCCAAGCCATTTATCTTTATCAGATTGGCTGCTAGTGACATGAGAACCAGATACAAAACTGTTTTACTAGAAAAAAGCCTTATAATAATCAATATTTTTCATCTATTTGCTCTTTGTTAAAACTTGTACTTCTTACTATATAAAACTAATGGCCTTAATCCAGTCATTCCTCTATGCAAGAATGAGAAAGCACACTAATTTGTCTTTTCTCATGCTCTTTTAACGAGGTTATTTTTTTTACATTGCATTGCCTGCATTTCTTGAAACTGAACAAGGAGGAAGAAACAGGAACACGTGTTTACATTAGTATCTCCATTATACTTAAAAATAACTAAAACAATTTACTTTATAACATGCAAAGAAAATCATGCACCATTTAAATAATACTATTAAGAAAAGATTTTATTTTACTTAGTTAACTTCCTCTCCTCTTCCCCTCCTCTTCCCCTCTCCTCAGTTTTTTCTAGACATTAATAACATGAAGTAGGGCATATGCTTTAGAGTCCCAAGAAAGTCCAATAATTTCCAGGTTTTCTTGTTCTGTTCCTATTCATGTGCGTCTCCCAAACCTGGTCTCCGCTTTGTTTTCAGTGTACACTTGGTTCTTTGAGTCCAACTGCTGTGCTTTTTCCCCTTCTCTGAAGTATTTTCCATTGAAACACTGGGAAAGGTTTCACTGGCACAGTCTCTCTCTGGTCTTTATTACCAGAAGAATAAGAAGCAAAATCACCTGCTGTTTCATAGCTCACATTTTGTTGGACAAACTTGTATTTCTTCCTTAGCATGTACTTCATCAAAAAATGTTTTTGCTCCTCCAGGGAAAAATATTTTGAAGATAGCTAGGTACAGCAGTTTAAATCTTATGCCTGCTTCTCGACATTCCTTGAATAATGGAATAAATGTATTGCGTATTCCAGATCCCATGGTGGTACTGTTTGTCATGCAGCAGGACAGAGGGGCCTAAGGGCATTCACAGAATTCCTCTACAGGTTGACCCCAAGCATGCTTTATTTTTAGACATGTCTAGAGATTGCAGTGAAGCTTGCATGTAAGTGAAAGAGTATAGGCTGTTATGGAAACTGTCCCACACTAGATATTGATGAGGAGGTAGAGTGCACTTTGTATTTTAGTACAGATTATTTTCAATACTGGGTGTTCTATTTCAGTATCCCTTAGTCAAGTATTATGCCTTCCAGAACAGTGATATTCATGAAGCCCTTTAGACTCCCATTAGGAAAATGTAGTATCCCTAGCACAGTATTTTCACACCCTGGCTCAGCAGGTTATTGTTATGGGCAAGGAATTCTTAAGGTCACTGGTTTTCACTGCCTTCACTAATTAATTTAATGGTACCCATGGTAAGGTTGCATATGAAGAACTCCAGTGGTAACTCAGAAACACATTGAGCCAGCACTCTGTTCTTGGAGGAGATGATTCCCAACTTTCTATGCATCTCATTGGAGCTTGTGTAACAGTCCAACCAGGTCATAAAGAATCAAGGAGCTCTGCTCATTCAAGAACCCCACCCAGATTCTAACCATAGATGACTCCTATCTGGCTTGCTGGACCCTTTTTTAAGGGCCTCCAGATCCCAGGGAATTTGGGACATTGCCCAAAGGAAAAAAAGCAAATTGTTGTAAAAGTGATGGCCCTCTTACAGACACTCAAGACTTGCATGTTTTCTGGGAAAATTGTGTCTTGCAGTTGACTGCAGATAACAGAACCATGATCTGATACATAAACAAGTAAGGGGAGACTGTCATATTCCTTGTGCAGACTAAATGTGACTGTCTGGGAGATGCCTGTGAATTTCAATTTATCCTAAAGGTAGGCTGCAGTCCATTTCATTTGAACTCTGAGAGAGACCAACTGAGCATATAAACTGCAAAACCATATGCATGGGTGCTACACAAGAATATTCTGCAGGTAGTTTACAAGTGGGGTGTTACAGAGATGAAGCTGGTTGTCCAACTGACAGTTGAGGAAGTTCTCCATAAGTTTCCATGAAGGTTGAGTAACTAGATACCGTGTCCTTCAAATAGCTGCTTCCTAATGCATTCAGTGCAATTCCCCCTTCCTAATGAGATTCAGAAGGTAAGTGCTGTCAAAGGTGCTTCGTATAACACTACTTTGACCTAGGCATCTTTTCCTGTTCTCTCTGTTCGGGTGTCCAATGTTAAACTTCTCACACTGACTTTGACTTTGTAACTCGACCTTCTCACCAAGGACAGCAGGGTCCTTGTATACCCCAACTTGAAGACTTTGTAGCTAACAGTTTGGATGATTTGATCCTACTGTCCTTAACATACTAACTTACAAAGGACATGCTGAGTGCAATTGAGGAGGCTAGGAAACCTGCGGTCAGGCAATCTTAAATGGACAGAAGAAGTTTTCGAGGTGGTATAATCAGAAGCAGAGGCTGTGACAAGTTCCTGTCATTCTGCAGTATCTTTTCCCATCAAGCTCCCATCACATCTGTATTGACCCATTTGTCCCTCCCCCTCCCCCGGAGTGATATCCCTAATGCTTACTCGTTCTGTGGTGTGAGTGTCAAGTTTATCAGTAATAGCAATATCATTTACAAGCAGAAATTTGGGGGGGGGGTCATTTTGGCCCTTCCTCCCCAAACATAATTTTTCACGTCGATGGAGTTGGTATGCACTGGGCCTTTATGATGCATGCCATACCTCCTAGAGATTTGAACTGTCCCTGCCTCTTCCCCTCTTGTATAACAAAAAAAAAAAAAACTCCCATGATCCCTGGTCTTCACTAGGATTCTGCTACAGTGTGTGCAGTCGCAGGAACATGCATTCCCCCACCCCCCAAAAAGAGGCAAGAATACTTGAGACTCACAATTCCTTTTATTCCCCATACCAGCTCCAACAAGTGCCCAGGCCACTAATCAAAAACTCTTCACCTGTGTAGTAGTAGTTAGTGCTATCTCTCAGTACCAACAGAGCTGGTATATTGCCTTGCAGTATTTATATGAGCTGTTTGGTTTGTGTCTCATTGAAGGTGTACCTTTGTCATCTCCATCTGCATGCATATGAATCTCCTTGCTTCCCTGCAGTCTGCTTAATATTTCCTTAGATGAATTCTGCTTTTGAAAGGTAAATGATGCTTTATAGAACTATATTTTTTCATGGAAAAGTTTTACACATTCCCCCGCCCTTCATCCTACTGCTTTCGCACTCCTTGAAATTCCTGACCTGCAAAACTTCTCTTGCTTGCCTTTTATTTCCTGTAGAGATTAATGGAACTGCAGGCCTTTATATACAAAGAACTTTTGCTAGTGGACCATAGTGAAAGGGCTACCCTTAGGACCAACATTTACTATGCCAAAATTGGTGTCCGCTCAGTCAGGCTATACAAATGGCTTTTTTCTTAACCACCAAAACAAAGGCAAGTGAATTCCTTGTATATTCACAGTGAGCCTGAGGTACCATTTAGACAAAACAAAGAAAATCAGAGCTTCTGATATGCTATTTTGTCCTTTCCAGCCAAGAAAGAGGGGAAACAGTGTATGAACAAACATATCCCATTATGTAGCTTTTTTGCTACTCTTACCATCTGAAAAAGGAGGCACTTGAGCACCTAAAGTCCCACTGTAACAAAGGGAAAGCATCAACTGTTGCTTTTCTTAGGGGTGTGTCTATGCAGAATGTTTCCTGAGGCCATCACCTGATCGTCTGGCCACACTTTTTCTAGACAATGCATGCTAGATATTGCTTCCATTGAAAGGATGCTGTTTGATGAAGCTATTCTACAGGGCTTGTTGCACATTACCTCTTTCTACCACCTCTACCACCTCCACAATGATTTCCACAAGTCATAACAACTGGGAAGTCTGTACTGCAGAATAGTTTTCTATATTTAGAACAGTAGTACAATTACGTAGAACTTAACATAATAGATATTCAAGTGGATCACTGTTACAGTACAAGTTTCCCTCCCGGCTACCCCTCTTATTTTACTTGGGCATCCCTGGTCTGGTAGTTACTTACATACATATAAGCAAATATTTAAGGCATGGACATTTATGCCCTTCTAGCCTGTCAATATACCAAAGCACTTGCTCCCATAATAAATGCCCAGGCTGTTCTTAAAAATATCGACACTAGTACTTGCTTTAATGTAATTTGTTAGTCTGTTCCATGCATTAGCTGCTGTCTGAAAAAAAAATTAGTACACTTCTCATTCCTATAGAACCTTCTGCATAGGTTGTCTGATGATTCTGTATTACTTTTTGATAACCCCAAATATTCACAGAGGTAGCTGTATGTAAATGCCCTATATACCTGAATAAGATCTCCTCTTAGATATCTATAGGAGGCACTGTACAAGTTCAGATATTTTAGTCTTTTGTAATAACTTAAACTTTCTTATCCATGGATGCCCTTGGTATATTTCCGCTTTATTCTTGGTAGTTTACTCATGCATGTTTTCTTAATAGGCTTCCATATCGTTATTCCACATTCAAGTTTGGGTCTAATGTAGATGACTTTATTACTGTATTCCTATACTGTATAAATTTTTTCTTGTAATTTACCAATTGGTCGATATGATTATAAAAACTCAAAGCTGGATTTACTCGTATACCCACGTCTTTAAATGAATCTACAGTTTCAATCACTGTGCACTGTATTAAATATTCACCTTTCAATGTATGTTTCCCAAATCTCATATGCTTAGTTTTGATGTGTTTATCAGCATATTGTCCTGTGCCCAAATGGTCAATTTAGTCAAGTTCTTTAGCAGACAACTTATCTAACACATGTAATCAGTTTACCCAATTTCAGGTCATCTGCATATAGACTATAAAACACCTCTGTTGAAAAAATTAGCTTTGAAAAAGTTAGGTGTGAAAGATACGATCTAAGCAAATAAGGGCCTAGAACAGAGCCTTGTGGGAGACCCTGACTGTAACCGGGAATTTCACCTGTCCAGTGCTGTATGATACTTGCATGTCCTATTTGTAAGCCATGCAGCTATACATCTTATCAGGAGTACATTGATACCGAGTTCTAATTTATTGATCAGTGTTTTGTGTATGACCCTCTCAAATGCTGAAATTAAATCTATATAAATTACATCACAGCACAAGTTTCATTCATAGCTGTTATTATATTGTTATAGAACATCATGTTACATGTGTGGTAATAGATCTATTTTCAACATATGTAGGCTGATGTATGGTTTCATTCGCAGTCTATCCAATTCTGACAGCAGTTTTTTCCAATATTGCATTCCCCATTATTTTTCCACAGCATGGAAGTAGACTTAAGGGTCTATATGACTCTGGGTTTGTCCTATGCCCCTTTCCCTTAAAGACAGGTTTAATAAGCGCATGTTTCCAATCTTGAGGAATCTCCCCATATTTATATATGATTGAAGTTATCTGTCTTTTGAATTGTTGGTAATGGATGATCCCAGCTATATAAATAAATATGTTTGCAGAATCCCCAGTGCAACAGTCTTGCTACATTATTATGCCTTTCAGTGTACAGTTTTTCTGCCATAACTGTATTACAGCCAGCAACAAGGTGTACAACTGCTTCCAATTCTGTTTTACAAAACCTACATTTGTCTGTTTCTCCCACATGTTCAATGGACTTTAAACCAATGTGTATGTAGCTCACTGTCTTGGGCCATCAATATTAACCTTTCATCTTTTGGTTTGAATTTGCCTCTTCTTAACCATTCCTGCATTCAGTCCTGATCAACATGAGGTTCTTCCAGGAGTTTTCTATACTTGCAACTATATCTATGCATTTTCCACATTTCTTGCCTTCTCATCTTATCCTTCACCTTATATTTCTTTCATTTTTTGGCGCATTCACTTGCTGCCTGATTTTTATCTACTTCTGATTTGAGTTCCATTCCTGCTTGATGCTGATATGCTTCTGCTAGACTAAGAAGGGAAGTAATGTTAGATTAATTCTCCATGTTTTAAAATGTTCACTGTATTTGGATCTTGTGAGCACAGCATATATGTACCCAGTCCCACAATTGCAGCTCTATACATGTTATCAATTTCAAGTAGGCCCATACTTCCTTTGGAGTGGGGAATATATAATCTTGGTATGCATTGATTTTTATAAATCATTTAATGAGCATGAAGCATACTTGTTTTCCTGTGTAATCTATCCAGCAACTTTTGGGGGCCAGTCAATCACTCCAAAACTGTAAATTAGGACAGGAAGAGCAAATTGGTTTATAGCTTGAATTTTGTTCCTAGATGTCAATGCTGTTTTCAGGATTAATTTTAGTCTTCTAAAATATTCCTTATGAAGTTGTAATCATATTTGTTCATGTTTTATTGTTGATCCTTCATCAGTTCTCAAATATTTATAGACTCCTCTTCAAGTTTTTGTATCACATTCTTGTCCCAAATTGATGTTTTCCTGGTGCTGCAGCTTTCTTGCTTTAAAGGCTGCTTTTGCACTTTTATCAAGACCAAATGACATTCTTATATCATATGAAAAAGTTTTGACTACTTGCAGTTGTGCTTTCAGTTCCTCATCTGATGAGCTATGCAGTTTTAAATCGACAGAAGATAAGTCTTTATACTTTGTTGCTTTTTGAGAGCCAAATTATAACCATGACCTAATCTGTTAAGCAGACAGCTTAATGGGTTAAGGGCAAGGCAAAAGGGCGAATGGGGATATTGTCAAATGCTTTTTTGTAGTCAATCCATGCCATACTTAGATTCTTGCCCATTTTACAGTTCACCACTATGACTTTATTTAACAACAAATAATCCTTTGTTCTGTATAACTTTCTTTTATTGCCATTTTGTTCTATTGCCATAATTGAGTTTTCTTTTAAATGACTATAAACTTTGCCAGCATCAATTGCAGTGTATAGATTATACGTTGTTGGAAGGCAAGTTATTGGTCTATAATTTTTAAGGTAGCTTCCAGTTTCACTTTTAAGTAGGAGCATTGATTTTCCTGTTAGCCAGATTGATGTCTGTTCGGGGTGCACACACAAATAATTCTTACTCATAGCTAAATCTTCCCCCAAAGATGTTAATACTTTTAACCAGAAATTAGGTACTACATCTGCACCTGGGGATTTCCAGTTAGGGGGTTTTCTTTGTTTCATTCTCTGGCTGTTACTTCATCCCATTTCATATACTGTACCTTTGAACTTCTTATTCCTTCTTTTACTTCTATCCAGATAGAATCTTTATGTTCCACAGGATCTTCATAAATACTTCTCGTTGCTTGTCTGGTCAGGATAAAACAGACGAACATTCATGAGTTCAGTTCAAGCAGCTTTATTGCACACAAGCACATCAGGAATGAGGCTTTGTAACTTAAATTTATAAGTAGACTGACTACTACATTAATACATGTTAACACTGTGGCTGTGCTCTCAAAATGGCACTGCTGCTTGCACGTGCTCACTGTTTTATATACACGTGCTTATATCTGGAAATGCTTCTTAAAAGTACATACACACGCTATGATGTTCATCGTGTTACACTGCTGCAGTCATCACACTAGGGTTATCCTGCCGTCAGGCGGTCCCGTAGTTGGCCAGAGTTCCAAAGTCTTGGTCCGGTGTTGGCTGCTGTCGCTTCTTCCCTGACGTCAGTGCGCCAGGGGTATACAAGAGGCATCCAACACCATTTTCTTCAGTCTTTCTTGCCGCGTGGTGCCCGAAGCAGAAGCAGTTGGCAAGTGCAGGTCGGCCGACTCCTGAGATTTTCAAATCGAATTTCAGACCGAAGTCTTCAATAAAGCTAAGTACCCTGTTGGGGAACCTTTTCTTGCCTCAGTCCAATATCAGAAAAAGTTAACAATTGCATTTCTTGTGGGAAGCAAATACCTCATAAGGACTTTCATTCTTATTGTATTCCTTGCCTAGGCCCAGACCACGACGTCACAGGTTGTCGGTTTTGTGCTAGGTTTAACAAACGAACTATTAAACGTCTGTTTGATTTCGCCTGACAATATTTTGGTAGGAAATTTAATTATACAATGCATAAAAAACGCAGACAGGCAGCCGAGACTCAAACTAGACTCCGAGGCCTCTGCTAGGCCAGTCGCCGATTCTCCGGTTTTCAGTGAGGCGCCTACGCAGCCCCTGATGACCGCCAATTTAGAACCCCAGGTGGCATCCGATTCTCAAGCGGAGATTGCTAGGCCTCCACAGCCTTTATCTTTAGGCCCTTCCGACTCCATGGCTGAAGGAGATTCCGGTGCAGTTGTAACGCCTTCATTTGCAGAAGGTGTCTTCAGACCGACTACACTCATTATTAAATCCTATGCAATGCTGAAAACTCCTTTAAAAGCAAAGAAGACTGTACAGCCGTCTCCAGTACAAGGCCCCATGCCTAAGAAACAGATGCTTAAGATGGCTGAAGACTTAATTACCCTAATCAGGGGTTCCCATCCCCCTCCTGATAAAAGGCCTAGACAGGAGGAGGACTATGCTTCCTCTGACCAGGTTTCAATTTCCTCAGATTCTTCTGAGGAACAGGAATACTCTTTTCCCCCCTTATGAAGACTCTGATGCTGAAGAGTCCATTCCTTCAGCATCTCCCCCAGAAGACTACTCTTTTGGGGAAACTTTACATACCATGACGGAACATTTCCACTGGGAAGGCCAGGATTACTCTGATTCTAAGAAAAGGCTCCGAGAGTTCCTTTTACTACCCCAGCACAGACCTCTTGCTATCCCTCCTGTTTTAGATATTGTGGATGATGTTTACATGGAGTCTAGTTTAAATCCAGATTCTCTACCTCCTGCTCCAGCCAAACCAGACAGATACTACAGAGTACCTGACTCACACAAATTCCTTTATAAAAGGCCTGTAGCTGACCCAGAAACAATTTCCCAGGGTCCTAAGGGAGCAAAAGTTTCTGTGGCTAAAATCCTGTGCCCTCTGAAAGGGATTCCAGAGCCCTAGATAGATGGGGAAAGAAAATATACACCTCTGCAACTCTGGCTATGAGAGCATTACATTGCCAGTTTCGCATGTTGAAATATCAGCAATTCCTAATGTCTCAGTTAAAACAAAAAATGAGCACACATTCAGAACAGTCTGAATTCAAGGAAATGCAGGATCTGTTGCATGCAGCTGAACAGGTGGGCAAACATACTTTACAAAGCGGATTTGATTCTTTGGAAGCTTCCTGTAGAGCAGCTGTTACTGGCATGTCATTCGTAGACATGCTTGGTTAAAAGAACAAACCCTCCCTGACCATGTTAAAGCAAAATTATTGGATGCACCTTTACAGCAGGATGTATTTGATGTCAAAGCAGAATAGGTTTTAAAGAAAATGGAGGATAAGGCAAAGTCTATGCAAACGGTCAAGGATTTTTTGCAGGTACAACCCCCTCGTTTCAGCAGAAATTGGCCAACAAAAAACTGGTCTTTTCCAGTTCAGACAGATCACAGAGGGGCAAATACAGACACCCAAGGGGCAGAGGCCAGTCACAGGGCCCTTGCAAGCCTCGCCAACGGGGTTCTGCTACCCAGAAAGGAAGAGAAGACGGGCCCCAGGCTAGAAGAAGACAAACACAATGACTCTATCCTCAAACTACCAAGCAAATCTCTTCTGGCAGCTCCTTTGGGAGGAAAACTAGCATTTTTTGCAGACAACTGGCACATTATCACAAAAGACAAATGGGTTCTAAGCATTGTCTCTCAAGGATACAGATTCCACTTTCATACCTTACCAAGGATCAAAGGAATGACAAACCTGCCACCAAATCAATGGGCAGAGGCACAAAAACAAATTACAGCTCTCATGGACATGAGAGACATTCAACTGGTACCTACACAGGAGCAAGGACAATGATTTTACTCAAGACTCCTCCTAGTCCCAAGAAAGGACAAAGCATGTAGACCCATTCTGGATCTTTCAGTTCTAAACACCTATCTGCAAGTACCAAAATTCAAGATGCTAACACTACAGCAGCTTCTTCCCATGCTGGGCAAAAATGCTTGGCTAGTCACTTTGGACCTCAAGGAGGCATACCTGCATGTCCCTATCAGACAAAATTGCAGAAGATACCTCCGCTTCATTGCAGGTTCAACACATTATCAATTCTCTGCACTGCCCTTTGGCTTATCTACTGCGCCCAGGGTCTTCACAAAATGCCTGGCACCAGTAATTGCATACTGCAGACAAAGAGGAATTCAAATATACCCATACTGGGACAACTGCCTTATTCAAGCAGAAAGCAAGGACATTCTTTTAAAGCATTTGGCATTTGTCAAACACCTTCTAAGTTGCCTAGGGTACACAGTAAACGAAAAGAAATCAAAACTAGTGTCCTCACAAAACATAATATTCCTGGGTGCCAGCTTGAATACAACGGCCCAGATGGCTTATCTCATGCCAGACAAACAACGACAGCTGATTCAATATTTCAAAATAATGGCAACAAAGACCCAACTCCCTGCAAGAAAAATTCTGCAGGCCGTGGGATTCATGGCATCTTGCATACTACTAATACCATTTGCAAAACTGCATGAGGAAATTACAATGGTACCTGAAAAGTGTATGGACTCAGCACAGCCACAGCTTGGAAACAATGATACCACTCATACCCTGCCTTCAACAGGAGTTTCTGTGGTGGGCACAGGCATGTCACCTCAACAAGGGTCAGCCTTTCACATTACCCACAGCCAGGCAAACTATGACAACAGATGCATCGGACTATGCCTGGGGAGCACGTATGGCAGGGCAGTGCATTCAGGGCAAATGGACTTCAGATCAGAGACATCTGCATATCAATCAAAAAGAAATGCTAGCAGTACAGAATGCCCTAACAGCTTTCAAGGACATTCTACACCCAGGACAACTAATAATAAAGATGGACAATACCACAGTAATGTGGTACATAAACAAGCAAGGGGGCACAAATTCCTACCCTCTATGCAGGCAAGCAATGACCCTGTGGAACACTGCACTGTCTTACCAGGTTCAATTACAAGCACAATTCCTGCCAGGAAAGAAAAACACATTGGCAGACAACCTAAGCAGAAACATCATGGATCCACACGAATGGAAACTAGATACACAAGTATTTGCAATGATAGCTCAAAAATGGGGACGCCCAGACATAGATCTGTTTGCAAGCCCCCACAACCACCAACTTCAAAAATTTTGCATGAGGACCTTCCATCCATTAGCTTGGAAAGTGGACACCCCCTCATTCAGTTGGAAAACTTTAACAGTGTATGCCTTCCCTCCACTGCCTCTTCTAGCAAAGGTACTGCTGAAAGCCAGATTAGAGAGGCCACAAATGATACTCTTTGCACCAGACTGGCCACGCCAGCATTGGTATCCAATTTTAAGGAATATGGCCCACGGCCCACCATGGATTTTGCCACAAATTCCTCACCTGCTCACCCAACGAGACAATCAGATTCTACACAGCCAGCTCAAGACTGGCTGCATGGCAAATTAAACAACCAGCCAACACCTTTATCCAAAGCTGTTATGGATGTCATTCTGGAGGCCAGGAGGCCCAGCACCAGGAAAACCTATTCAGACAAATGGAAAAGATTTTGCATAAATCCCCTTAATCCAAACATCCCTCAGATTCTACAATATTTAACTGAGATGTTGCACAAAGGACTTTCCTTTTCATCTATTAAGATCCACGCCTCAGCAATTTCAGCTCATTACAGCAACAATCCTCCTTTATTCTCACATCCACTCCTAAGACAGTACCTCAGAGGGGCTAAGAACTTAAGACCGCCAAGGAGAGCTCCAACACCTACTTGGGATCTCAACTTTGTTCTGGAAAAGCTTACACTGCCGCCCTTTGAACCAGCTTTTTCAGCTGATTTAAAATCTCTTTCATGGAAAACTGCCCTACTTCTAGCAATAACCTCAGCTAGAAGAGTCTCAGAGCTACAGGCACTAATGGCAGTGGAGCCTTTCCTTATTTTTCATCAAGACAGAGTCTCTCTACGAACTAACCCTTCCTTTATGCCAAAGGTGGTATCCAGTGTGGCCCTAAACCAAACCATTCACTTGCCCACCTTCTTCCCAAATCCCAAGAACAAAGGAGAAAGACTCCTGCACTCTTTGGACATTCACAGGCAATTACGTTACTATTTGGATAAAACTAAGGCTCTCAGAAAAACTGACCAGCTCTTTGTAGCCTACGCTACAGGATCCCAAAGAAAAGCTATCTCAAAACAGACCATTTCTAAATGGATAGGGCATTGCATACGTTTCTGCTACTCACATCATGGGAAACCAGTACCTGCTAACATTAGGTCCCACTCCTCCAGGGCTACAGCTACATCAGCAGCCTTTCGCAGGGGAGTGCCAACCAAGGATATTCTGGAAGCTGGAACTTGGAGTTCAGTGCACACCTTCACTAAACACCATCACCTACCTCTATACTAGAGCTGGTTTTGCCACTGCAGTTTTGCAGGGCCTACTAGCTTCTTCTAACCCTGTTTGACTCCGCCTCCCATCCTTAGCTTTGGGATTCAACCCAAGTGTGATGACTGCAGCAGGGTAACACGATGAACATAGTACAGTTTTGTACCTACCATAAATGTGGATGTTCGAGTGTTCACCCTGCTGCAGTCCAGGTTACCCTCCCTCCATCCCCTCTGAAACAGCTGAACTTATCTCTACCAGTCTATCCTATACTACCTCTGTGGTGTATTTGCTTGTGCCCAAGGGTTTTGTTTTATTTTTATATAGCTATATGTATATATATATATATATATATGTGTGTATATATATTTATTTTTATATAGCTATATGTGTGTGTGTGTGTATATATATATATATATATATATATATATATAGATATATATAGAGATATATATAGATATATATAGAGATATATAGAGATATATATAGATATATATAGAGATATATATATATATATATAGATATATATATATATATATATATATATATATATATATATATATATATATATATATATATATATATATATATATTCTGCCTACCTATTGGGGGCACCTAACATCTGGGGCAAGAAAAACTGAAGAAAATGGCGTTGGATGCCTCTTATATAACCCTGGTGCACTGACGTCAGGGAAGAAGCGACAGCAACTGACGCCGGACCAAGACTTTGGAATTAGGGTCGACTGCAGGTCTGCCTGACGGCAGGATAACCCAGGTGTGATGACTGCAGCAGGGTGAACACTCAAACATCTACATTTATGGTAGGTACAAATCTGTACTTTCACAAGAGCATGCTAACGTTTAGGGTAATATCATGCAAAATATCTAAATGCCTTTTGTAGAGTGCACACTTTAATGGTGACTTGAAACAACACTGTTGGCCAAGAAATTACAGTTTTATTTGCTTGAGAAGTTGCAACTCCAGACATAATGTCTCATGTAATTGTCAGTCTTACTGATTTTGTTTACACTAAGAGAAAGTACTGCCATTCCTCCTCTTGTGAGCCATTCGGATGTAGCCCACAAATAAAGTAATTGGGGAAAACAGTTAACAGTGCTGGTTGATTTTTTCTACCTGCCCTTCCAGAAGAGCATATACAGTTTGGCTCAGTGCCCTTCCAGAAGAGCATATATAGTTTGGCTCTGCACCTAGCAAGATGCAGAAAAGTGTCGGTATACCACACAGTGTAATGAGCAGTATTATGTGAAGCTCCAGGGAAATGCTTTTCTTCCATTTTCCGTGTATCCATCCATTTCAGGAGATATTGAAACAATTAAGTGGTTTGCAACTGAAAGGCTATGCAGTAGGTGTGCCAAGAGATGGTGCGCAAAGCATCCCAGGCAGAAACAAAGGAAATGTTCTGCTTTTAGTTCATCATGAGCCTCAGAAAGAGAGTGAAGTGTTCAGCTAATCCTCATGTCCTCTAGTCATTTTGCCATGTTGTCTGTTTTTCTCTTTCGGGCGGCCACGGTGGTGCAGTGGTTAGCATTGCCGCCTCACAGCAAGAGGTTCTCCGGTTCGATCCTCGGCTCGGGTGCCTTCTGTGCGGAGTCTGCATGTCCTCCCTGTGGTCGCGTGGGTTTCCTCCGGTTTCCTCCCACATCCCAAAGACATGCTGCAGGTGGATTGGACACTCTAAATTGGCCCTAGGTGTGCGTGTGAGTGTGCCTTCTGTGGAAGGTTGGGCGCCGGGCTGGCAACTCGACACCGTAAAACTCCACTGCCATTCAATGTGCGGACAAGGTGATCCGCTGTGGCGACCCCTAACCGGGAAAAGGCCGAAAGAAGAAGAAGAAGAAGTAGTCTATGTTTTTCTCTTTCCTTATTCTAATGATGCCTCTTCTGTAGTGTGGATCTTGGTTCTGCTTCCTAAATATTCCTAAATATTAATGCTGCGTGCTGACATGTAAGATTCGTAAGGCATACCACTGCTTTACCTGCATAGCACATAATTAGTCTGCCTTATCATTTTTCTGATTACTGCTATTTGATTTTCAGTCCTGAAAGTGTTTGAACTTCACTTAGTGACAGAAGTTCAACATCATAACATTCTCCTTACATTTTTCATACCTCTTTGACTTTATAATTCATCTCTCTCAACTGTTCAGATTTTCACAGAATGTCAAGATTCTTGCCTCATGTGTTTCGTCTTTTCTTCAAAGTTTTGTTTTCCTGTCAAATCACTGGCAAATCATTGAGTTGAAGTCAGAAAATGATTGATATTTCAGTTTCAAACTTCATGCCCTTTAGAAAATCCATGTTAATATAGAACATGTTGTTCTGTCAACTTTTGAAGTTTGTAATAGTATTTAAAAACGGTCCCTATTTTTGGGCATTTGTTCCACCATTATTTATGGCTTTGTCCAGATTTCTTGTTCAAAGAGGTTGAGAGGTATGTTTTATATAGAAGTCCTTTAAAAAACTTTTGGCCGAGCTATTGCGGGTTCTGCTTTTTTTTTCTTTTGACATTTCCTTCTAACTGGTGAAAGCAGTTGTATAGCCAGGACAGACTCCACCTCCTATAGTGGTAAATCTTGGCTCATGTGGGCAGAAGCTCATAAGACCAGTGGTCTGTTAAATCATCTTACTTTGCAACTGTTGTCCATTATGGCTTATACATTTTTCACTGAAAAATGAGCTGAAGTAGTGGCTTTTCTAGCCCTCTGTGATTAACTGTGAACTGGTCAAAGGCTGTAATGATCCTTTTTTGAGATGGGTTTGCTTGACAGTGGCATGCACCATTATGATCACATTTGTCATTTTTAATGTGAGCATTCTTAAAGTGATCTCTTGGTTGTAGTGGTGCCAAGATAATGACAACCCCAAAACTCATTGAGTTTGACCTTTGTGAGAACTGTTTAATTTGTTAACCAGGTAAACCTAATAGGCACTGGATCATGGTCATCTGGAAGCAGTCTGGGATTAAGTGACTTGTTCAGTCACACAGAAGTTGAATGGAGGATGAGGAATCAAATTTTGAACTATGGGATTAAGCTTGTTTAGGGGTTCATAGTCTTAATCTTCTGTACTAAACTGCAAGACTATTTTGGTTGGAAAGTACTGATGTCCTTCTATTCCCATGTATTCATAACCTTTGGGTTATCCTCTGCTTAGCTGCCCAAACGGAAAGCCTCCCCTGCACCAATGTAAGAGGCTGTGCCCCACACACACACACCCTACTAACTTTTATATATACCAACTCCAAGATCGCACAACTATGGAGAAGGGGCAAATTCCATCATTCAATATTTTGAATTTTCAGTCTCTTGGTTTTTCAGTCTTCTGAAGTAGACCTATATATAGGTATATATGCAAAATGCCTTGATGATAGAGGACTTGTGCAGCTATCCTGGGACTGGGGAATTCAATTCTGAGGAAAGGTACGTGCAGTCAGTTATGGCCCATGCATCCTATGGCCTATATCAGACATCCCACGTACCTTGCAGTGACTAAAGCTTTTGTACCCTGGCCGGACATTCATATAGCTAATCAGAGGATAACCCAAAGGTTATGAATACTTCAACATGGAAGAGAAGGACTTCTATGGTTATGGTAGGATTTTATACAACTATTCTGCCTTTTAAGTTTTCTGTTTGGGTCTGGTTTGCTAATCTTGGATGCATCTCATGAGATTGGGTATTCAAGTTGGAACAGCTAATACAGTATGTCTGGATTTTCCAACAGCAGCATCTTCATAGTGGAGATAAGGGGCTGTTCATTCTTTAGTCATTTCTTCATTTGGTAAAATGTAAAATCTTGCTTACTCTGCTCATGTAGTCTGACAGTGGCTTAGTGATTAAACAGGTGGGAACTGGTAGAGTCTTACTCTTTCTAAGAGGCTGTGTAGTTATAGGACTAGAATCTCACTGGGCATAGCTTTCTCTGCAAGTTTATCATTGCTAGTTTTCATTGCATACTCAAAGATTTCTGTTATCTTTTTTTTTGCACTTAGTTTTAAGTTATATTTTTCCACTGCTGTAAGGGCTGCTGTTCTGCATTTGTAGTACTTTTAAATACACTATACCTTCAATGCTTCTAGACATCTATTTTTGTGGTTCCCTAATACTTTGGCTCCAAACCAGTCATTTTACTTCAAGGGTCAATGTCTGCAGTCTAAGCAGGAGAATGCTGATTTCATCTATCTGAGCTGAAAATTGTTGGTGGAAAGCTTATGGTTTGCTTACCTGATTGGCCTTTGGACATGCCTAGGTTAAAACTGGCTTTTCTCTGCTTCTGTGTAAGCCTCATGTTTGTGTGAAGCTGCTCTTTGTGCAGCAGCAGTTAGTGGTGCCCTGTATATGTGCATTCACTAGAAGTTGCACTCCCTCTGTAAGACTGCCTCTGAAATTTTCCACAGTCCCATGCTACTTAAGGAGCAGCTAGTTTGTGCGCTGATCAGCATTGTTGCACTTGGCTCTAGATTGCATTATTACAGCACTCTGAACTGTCTCTGCTCAATGATCAACTGGTTTGTGTGCTGGGTAACACTGCTGTATAGGTTAGCTGTAGATTACAATAAATAAGCATCTGTCACTCCTCTTGTTCCAAACCCATAATTTCTTTCCCCCAGTAAAGCACATATTAGGATCTGCAACCATGAATAGGCACTTTCCTGCTATATCTGTATATAGCTTGGTGGGCATGGGCCTACTGAGGCAGTTTAACAATTGGCTTATTTATGCTGACAACCACTTGATTCTAGAACGGACTGCAGTATGTGAAAGAGATAAACAGTGTCACTAGAGGCAGCACTTCCACAAACACAAAAAAGGTCAGACAGGTTGTTAGTGGCATACGTACAACACCCACTGCACTTACAAAAGACCAGACACACAGACCATCATATGCAGAGGTGCTCACATCTAATTTGGCTAAACCTCAAAAGCCTCTCAGACGCAGTCCTCTGAAACACCACATGCACTCAAACAAAACAACTCCCACCTCAACGCACGCAACCATATCGCATTCGGTCTCGGCTACCAAGCTCATCGGGCATAATGCCACACAACCTAATATTCTGGCAGTAAGAGATTCCATTGTGAGATACACAGATGTCCCTTTCACCAGGCTGGAAAAGGTTAGTTAGTTGCCTGTGAGGGGGCAGGATTTGCCAGATCACGCAGTCAGTCAGGTTACTGAACCCAAGTACCAACATGACTCAGTCATAGTCTGTGTAGGTGCAAATGCCTTGAGACTTGCCTCCCTGGACTATATGAAGAGAGACTTAATTGAGCTCTCAGAATGTGTCACAAGCTGGTATGAGCCTAGCACTGAGCAGCATTCTTCCATCTCCATGGATGATAACACAGTACCGACAGAAAATGATTGACTTTAATAATTGGCTTAGCTGCTAGTGTCATACCAAAAGGGTCCAATATTTGTCAGGCTGGGAGAACATAGTTGACAGGCTGGACTGCTTTGTCAGGGATGGTTTTCACCTGTCACCATGTGGTTTTTGGATATTGGCCAAAACATTATCCACTCCTAAAGTGCCTTTTTTAGGCATTGCCAAGCAGACAAACATTCCATCATAGCAAAATCTACTCATGATGAGCTAAAGGTATTACTGCTCAATGCTAGGAGTCTCAACAAGGAACTATACTCGCTGGAAGCACTCCTCACTTTGGAGAATGTTATTTTTTTGTGCAGTTACCAAACCATGGTTCAAAGCCATGGAAAGCACCCGGCAATGCATAGCAATAATGCCTTTCATGCATTTTAATTGCCTGCTGCACACACAAGGACAAAAGGTGGTGGTATATCTGTCTACATTAAAGGCTAAGCACACCTCAAGACTGGTCAAGCAATACGGCATACTCAAACTACTCCATGTCCGGGTAACAGTAGGAGAAATCTTACTAGCTACAGGTCCCCAACTATGAACTAGAAAACCCATACTTCATAACTTAATTTAATAGAATCACTTACCATTCAGCTCAAAACAATACCCATGGGTGATTTCAGCTACTCTTCCATTAACTGGGAAGCATACAAAACCACTAACATGCAGGCTGAAAGATTTCTAGATTCTGTTCAGTGCAAATGCCCTAGAGCTGCTGGTCTGCATTCCCATTAGGGGTGCAAATATCCTAGATCTGGTACCCACTGATATGGGAGAGCAAGGCACCCCCCACACACTGATGTCTTCACTGGTTAGAATAGGTAACAAAGCAGTCTCCCTTGAAATATAAAACTAGACTCCCCCCACCTAACCCCTTTAAGAACTTTTCTAAGGCAAACTACTACTTACTAAGTGATAGCATAGCTAGATTTCAAGCTCCCCCAAAACCAGAAAACAAAGAAGCCTATGTGGAGGTGTACACAAATGCCCTGTATGACCATATAAACAACTACATAGAAACGGCATTACCAGACTGAAATGAGCATTGGACAAAATGGCAAAAGTAAGCCACCCTGGTGGACCCATGGTATAAATAGGCTGTAAAGCAAAAGAAAGAAAATCCTGTAAGAGAATGTGAAAAACAGAGCAAAACTGTAATTTGTCTAACCAAGCAAATAGGGGACTAGTCAAGTGTTCAAACGCAAATTTTGCAGCAGAAATAGCTTCCCAAGCCAAGGGTAACCATGTGGCATTTTTCAGTTATGTTGCAGTATTAAGGTCAATACCCAGCAATGTGAGGAATTAGTTGTAGATGGCATCACCTATTTTCAGCCAGAAGATATAGCAAGTCTTCTGGCTGATAAATTCAGCTCATTTCACCTCCCTATCACCTTTGGTTACCTCCCCAAGAAATACCATCCACTATTCCTCTACCAGTTATCAAGAAACAGATCACCACTCCACTCTCTAAAGTTAAAAACTTGGCCTTGATGGGTCCTGACAGTATAGCAGGATTCCTCTTAAATAGCTTGAAACAGGATCTGTCAGGCCCATTAGGATCTCTATTTAACCACAGCTTTGCCCTGGTGGAGATGAGGGCAGCAACAGTCATCCCCCTGTATAAAGGGGGACTATCAACAGACCTGGGAAGTTACAGACCTGTAAGTTTGATTAGTCTTGTGTGCAAGGCCATAGAAAGAATAACCATGGACCTGATAAGTAACAATATAGGAAACCTCCAAATACTGAACTCAACCCAATTCAGCTTTGTCAAGGGCATGGCATGCCTGCTCAGTCTGGTAAACTTCTTTGCGAAAGTCACTAGGGTCATGAATGAGGGTACCTCAGTGCATACTGCCTACCTTGACCTGGCTAAGGCATTTGATACAATTCGCTACTCTGGTATTATAGATAAACTCTCAAAACTGGACATAAATCCCTAAATCACCAGATGCATAGTCAAATGGCTCACGGATAGGACACATGTTAGTGTGGGTAAATCCAGGCCCAGCAAGAGGCCAGTAACTAATAGTGTGTCACAGGGCCTCGTGCTGGGACCTCTCCTGTTTGGAATATACCCTTCTGAAGTTAAGGCTAATGTAGAAGGCCTTTGGCTGACTGTTTGCCAATGACTGCAAGTTGGGGGCAATTGACTCCCAGTGATTCTCATTCACTCCAATGTTGATCAGGAAATTTGCACTGTAACTTCCAATGGGCGGAGCCCAAGTCTTTTGACAGAATCAAATTTTCCTCACATTTCAAACAAATGCTCATATCTTTGGAACTATAGGGGTTATGAAAGAAGTATAAATGTCAAACTTTTCAGCACAAACTGTTTTTATAGTGGGTAGAATTCTTTAGGTTCTAGGTCTTAAACCAAATTTTATAAGTCACAGTAAACGCAGTATTACTGTTGTAATATTTTGTAAACAGCTTATATCAGCAACCACTGAAGTTACACACACACTGTCAGCAGCATCTTATTCATCTATCTGACAACTGTCATACGAGGCTAAGGAGTTCTGTCTGTGTTACTTGGTTGTTGAGATATTTAGAAAAATTTGAAAATTATATCTATATAAATTAATACCATAAGAGCAACAGTTAATATCTAATGTTCTCTCCCTGTGTAGTGGTGGAACAGGTCCCCATCCAAATTCATCAGAACCTGTCACGGACAAACAGTTCCTGTCCAAAGGTCCTTCTGACAAACAGTTCCTGTCCAAAGGTGTCTCTGTGGATGCGGATCCAGGCGCCACTGTAAATCATCCCTAATCCCTCATCCATCCTCATTCCAGGGTCCATGGAAGGAGGATGGGTTCTTCAGCGGATGTTTTCTTCATTTCTGATTACCTTTTTTGTCGCTCACCACCTTTCTCACTTCACCAGGCTTCAACGAGATATTCTCAAGGAACTGGATCCTTCAGCTGCTGGGGCTCAGGAAAGATTTGCCAGGAAAGATTGCTCAGCCAGCTATCCTGAATTTCCTCCATAATGCTCATATCTTATGCAGCCATCATACGCGGCAATGGGAACGCAGGCACAGGTGTGTTGTCAGACTAGTAAGCCTGGATGCGGCTGTGCTTTTTGTTTGGACCTTTTAAGGCCTCCTTCCCCAAACCACCACCCGGTTGACGTTTGGCTTTGTTCGGACCAGGTGAAGGATACTTTGACCATGTGAACAAGGCGGTAAAAACTCTTCTGCCCGTTGGAGTCCAGTTTCTTCCCTCTAGACCATATCCCAAGGGTCAGAAGGGAGAGGGTAATAATAATAGACGCACCCTAGAGGCAGGGGGTCCCTCAGAACCAGGGCCAGGCAGGCTCTTCTCTTCCTGCCCCCCTTTCAGCATCCCTGTGTTTGCCGACTGTCACCCTTGGAGGCAGTCGGGGGAAGATCGCGCTGTACCCAGCCCTGGCAATCCCTATCACAAGAGAAGTGGGTACAGTCGATTATATCAGGGTTTTACCACTGGCTCCTCTCCTTCTCCATCACTTCAGCGTGGGCTCAGAGACTTGCACTTACAGCTTTGCAAGAGGAATTGAAAATCCTCTTCTGCTGCCTTGCTCCTCTATACCTTTATAATATCTATTTTACATTATTACAAATGTTAAAAATACAACCAGACTAACAAATCAACAAATTCTGGACATCCAGAAATTTGTGAAATTTGTTCAGCTTCTGTTACAAAAACAAGTTTGTTTTTAAGGCCCCAGGGCCCAAGCAGCCATTGTGGCTGCCCTAATTGTGCTTCTTCCACTAGCTCTCCTTTCATGCCTCCTGCAGGTGTTTGTTCACGAGTGGTCGTATCTGCACATGAGACCCATGAGACACTTAGATCTTAGTGACACAGTCTCATCACATGGCATCTAATCTTTTCCCTCTTCTTCCAGGGCACTGTTCCCTCGACCATTCCCTCCTCAGTCACCACCACAGTCACCCGGATGCCTCTCTCTGATGGGGCAGGGGGGGCATATCAGGGGCAAGGGACGGGTCGGACATAGAATACCATAGAAGAATACCAAATGTCCTACAAGATGAGAGCGCTGCTTTTAACAACGCTTCCTCGCGACGACTTTTTCTCCCACAGGACTATTGCAGCAGTGACACGGACAACATGTCCTGGGTCATCACATCAAACAAACAGGGCGGAACCAGGTCCGCCAGCCATATTATTCTGTTTTGGATTTCTCATGGGTTTTTTTCATCGGGATCATCATCATCTACACAGTCATCATGTTGTGTCATATTTCCAAATTTCATGTGTCATTTTTGCAGGACAATAACATCATGGATCATGTTATGGAAGCCTTTGGAAAGGAGGAGTTTCTCCCTACCTGAAACATCCTCCTCCCCTCCTCATCTGAACTTATCTGAACTTCCATTAATGCTGCCCCTCTGTCACCATCCCTTTGATCCATCTAGAAAATTTTGTTTTTGGGACATGGAAAACTATATTTTTGCTGGCTGTTTCTAATTCCTCTTTTGACATTCAGGCCCTCTGTATTCATTCACCTTATCTGGGTTTTATATAAGGATAGGTCCTCGCTTTCTTCCCTTCTTCCTTTCTTCCCATCAAAGGTTTCCAGCCCAATATTAACCAACCTATCTTTCTTTCAGTTTCTTTCTAATAATTCTGAACAGAAGCTACATTTTTGACTGTTTTGGATGTTCTGTTCACCAGCTCAGGTACTTACATAGGACTAACTAAACAAAAAAAAATCAGACCAATTGTTTGTGTCTGCAGGAAAAACAGTGTGGTCTTCAGTATCTAAAAGTGACCTTTATAGAGATGGTTGATCCACCTATGTTTCCTGTACTCTAGGGGGCAAAACAACTATCTTCTAAGCCAAACATTGTTATTTTCTTTTAGTGGAACTATGGTTATTATATTAGGAATATAAGTCTTTAGCAGGGTAGTTTAGCTACCAAACGAGATCTGAGGTAGTTTCCGCCTTGCATCATGGATATAGGGGTTGCTCGAGCTGGTAAAGGAGTTCTTTACCTTCGCTAGACAGAGGTCAAATATTAATGCAGTTGAGATTTCCATTGTGTAAGCTTTAAGATGAAATCTTCTAAAACCTTGTACATAGCATTGTTTTGGAATTATTAATGCAAATATGAACAAAGAATATTTGACGCCTAGAGGCGTCAGTAGGAGTTAACTGCAGATGCACCTGGAGGCATCACTCAGATGTAACGAGATAAATGCCCTTTAGAAGGGTCTGACTGAGGCAAATGATTGGTGTCAGAGCCATGGCCTAAACCTAAATGTAAAAAAAAATGCATAATTGTACTCTTTGGGAAGTCAAATACCCTTGCAATTTACAACATTAATAACATACGCCTAAAAGTAGACACAGAGGTGAGCAATCTAGGCATACAGATAGCCTGAACTTTGACTGCCATGGGTTCACAGGGGTGAGGAAGCCCTATGGTAGCGCAGCTTATAATTAGACATGACATCCAGAGCCAATAAAGTTATACTCCCACTGTACTCGACCCACTCATTAGACCAGCAATAGAGTACAATTCCCCTTTTGGCATGTACTTGACCAGGCACTTGCAACAGCTGGAGTGGCCTCGGAGCATAACTCTCAACCGTCCTGATTTTTGTTGCATATTTTTGGTCTGTTCCTCATAAAATTTGTGGATTTCTGGCAAATCACTGTGGACTGAAGTCACTAAATAATGACCAAATATGTATAAATATCAACGTTTTGAGTTTGAGAGTATTAAAAAAAATCTGTCCCTATTTTTGAGTGTCTATTTCCCCAATTGTTTTAGGCTTTGTCCAGATTTTTTGCACAAAGAGGTTGAGAGGTATGCGTAAGAGGTTCTTCGCAAACAAAATACAGGATGTAAACAACATGTCCAATGTGGATAGACTAAAAGCCCTATCTCTTTAACTTGTCTCCTACCAACTATTAGGCGGTGATTTATTCCTAACCTACAAGGGACTCACAAATCCAACCCTAATGGAACTGTTGCACATTAGCAAGCCAAACTGCACAAGGGTCACCTGATATATAGGGATCTAAACCTTGTCTGTGACCTAAACAAAACATGCTGGAGAGGCAGATGTCTCATTTTACCCCTTCTCTGGAAAAGGCTGACTATTCATGTAAAGTAAAGCCCTTCCCTGACCCTCTTCAAATGCAGTTTGAATCAGTGAATGGGGAATCATAAATTCACTACTGGGGTGGTGCGCTTGTCCCTTAGGAGTAGAAGCAGTCTGTAAAATACTTAAAAAATGGGTCTATATTATAACAACGAACGATCAAATGATCGAACGTTGTTATATCGGACTCTAAAGTTCGAATTCACAAGACCCCAAACAACCAGAACAGCGACACCCCCCCCCCCCCCAGGGAAAAAATTGCTGTTCCCAAAAAAAAAAAGACATTAAAACATTGCATAAAGTAGCGGGCTTCACCCCCCTACTTAAATATACCAACTTTGAGATCGCACTACAGTGCTGAAAATGTCAAAATGAAGCGGCCAAGCGACTTCTTTCCCAGGGAAAGAATTTGCTTATAATGCCGCTTTGTCATTTTGCCTTTTTGACATTTCAAGTTCGACCAAGACTCATTCGACAAAATGCATCTTCGGTTATCTGATAGGATCCCCAAAAACTTAGGCACAACCTAAACCATTCATTAGCCCTTGCGGACTGAAAATCAAGTAAAATTTGGATAATAATGGCTAGGGTTGTAAGGGTTCTTAAGCCATTAATCTAGTAATCCCTATGAACCTGTAGTCCAGATTTCCTACTCATTTTTCCGGGTGTCTGTCAGCATGCTGATTTTAACTATTTAGGATGGACATGTAGCTGCTATTTTTAGTGTGGGAACCCCAAAGTTGGTCTCTGTCCATGAAAGGGGGGTACTTCTCAGCCCCCTAGGTTCTTCTTTCTAAACAGCTGTGAAGTACCATGCACTTTGCATATTTACATGCTCAGAGATATTACAGTGCTTCTTGTCAGAGCAGACAAGGAAATTGATTATCTTTATCAGGAGTACTGTTCCTTTAGCAATCCATGAACAAAAATGGTCCCTTTCAAATCCCATACTACAGAGGAGGCACCATCCTCAAAACCTGCCTTCATTAAATAGTTCCAGGTAATATGATTTTAGGTTCATACAGGCAGTGTTTTAACTCTGGGTCTTGACAGAATTCTAGTAGTTACCCGAAAACCCCTGTATCAAGCCATCTTTGGAGGCAAAGTATTTATCAGTGTGCACATGGCTAAGTAACTACATTGTTGTGGCTCCCTGGATCTGCAAAATTTATTGAGTAGTAAATGTAGTGTGATCCACAGGGCAGGTATTGGCTGCTGCTGCATGGTAAGTGTAGTAAAGGCTATGCCTCTGCGGGCTGCATTTGCTAAATTCTTCGGCATGCTAGTGATCTCTCATCACTTTATTACAAGATTCTTTTTCTGGAAAGTGTTGTGGAATAAAGTTTGTTTTCTAATTGAGGAGTGCACATTATTTTGTTTAGCAAAAGAATGTAATGCAGATTGTCATTCTGAAAGATCATTTATCTAATGTCATATTCTCGAACATAAGTTGTCTGCATTTCAGTTTTGTTTCATACTGAGGGCCCGGTTCCTTGTTCATAGATTTATTGACATTGCTGCATAGAATTAGGTTGCAGTCTTCTTGGAGTTATAAAACAAACGTTTGTTATGCTTTTCCTACCAGGACAAGAAACTGAAATGATTGACACTTCTGTAAATTGTGTTGATTAATATTCTGCCATGGGGGTTCATTTCTTTTTCTTTTTTTTTTCTTTTCTTTTCTCTGCCAGGAATGCTTAAGTCTATTCAAGATAAATGAAAAACCTGTTTCTAAACACAGTCATAAATCAGTTTATAAAAGAAACTTTTCTGAAGATGAATTTTCTAATGAGTTAGTGGATGAAAATTCCTCCATATGTCGTAAACTTTAGTTCTTTGGTTTAATTTCACAGGGCCTTGAGTGAATGCATGTCCAGATGCCCAAAGAAAGAGAGGTTTTATAATTTTGCAACGGGAAATTTTGGAAAATTCCCATTTTATCTACACAAATCCCTTCTATGAGTATCTAAGATGCACAAGGGAAAGCTGCTAAGACCACTTTCCATTCATCATGGTTTCATGTATGTTAAAATGTTATACTGCTCTCCATTACTAGTTCAGACTTTTCCTGATGTAGATAACATTGAATTAGAGCAACAAAGGATGTAAATTTATTTGAATTTGTTTACCAGGAAAATCTGACTGGCAGAAAAAATTAATGCATCAAAATTTTAATAATTGCAGGATTCCATTAGAAAGAAGAGTAAAAAGTGTGTGGAACTGAGGCAGCTGAGAAAGAAACAAACAGTTGCAAATGATTTTTAACCCTGCCAAACAACTTGGATTGTTTATTGAATTGTTAAATTAGTTTGATATTATGGTTATTAGATCACTGAATTTGTTACTGTCTTAAAAGGCTAGTGAGAGAGAACAATTAATATCCATATGCAGAAGGCTGAATTGGAACATTCCATTTCTGCTTGGTTTAACATAATGTTGCATGCTGTGTTGACTCTTCTTAAATCTGTTGTGTCCTTAGTAATGCGAAGATGGCCTTGACTCAGAGAAGGCATATATTCACTTTGCATAATAAGTAATGCCAGGAAGTTTCCAATTTCTGCTGGAATTTTAGATAATGAAACTGTTTCCCTTATTTATGAGTCAAAATAAGGGTTGATGCAAGAATAATTTGTGCTCATTTAATTTTTTTCAAACATTTTCACATACTACAGTGAGAGAGAAGATGTTATCCTTTAAGAAGAGTTGTGATTTTTTTGGTCTTCTCCCTTTAGAGGACTTGTCTTCAACATTTTAATCCTGAGGTTCTTCTAAAAGAGTGATATTCTATAAGGAAGAAGATCTGAACAAAGATGTGCCTGTGCTGATGGTATGAATAGTACTTTGAAGTTACTTTGTGTCCCTGCATCTTAAGTGCATAGACAGCTTCTTCCCTGAAGACAATCAAATCACCATCTCCTAATCTGGAAACCTTCTCAAGGAAGAGCAGGAAATGACTTTCAGGACAGTTGTCACGCAATGTCTATGGATCAAAAGTTGAGAGTTTTGCAGTTGGGTTCCAAGACAGTTTTTTTCCCCTCAAAGCCTCTGTCAGGTTAAGGTTGTTAAAGTCCTTGCTAGCTAGGGCGAACTTCTAAACAAGAACGCCATTGACTAAGGCCATCCTTGCTTTTTTGTCAATGTTATTTTAGTCAGTGATCTTTCTTGCCTCCTTATGGTTGGAATTGGAGACTCATTTTGAACTTGTGTATTCTAAACAATTATGTTGAGATACCAAAGTTCAAGAATGATGCAGTTTGCTACATTGTCTGTTCTAGGGAACCTAACTGGTGACCCTAGGATTTAAAGGTGCTTATTGGCATATTTCTGTATTGACACCTTACATGATATTCCTCATGTTGAGTAAAAAAAACATTTTTCGTTTGTAGTTGTACTTGGTCTAGCAGCTTACCCTAGAGTACTCACCAATTTACTGGCACCAACCTTTGCAGCTATCATATTGAATAAGGGTTTGTATTTACCTTATCTGGGTAAATGCTGGTAGTCTTTGTAGATTTGCCAAGCTTCACTCTGAATACACACAAATTGAACCTTGTGGAAGCAAAAATTTTTCTAGGAGACATCTTGGGTAAGTACTTTTATTTTCCTGACCCAGCAGATAAATTCTCATTGCAAAAATTTAGGGCCAGAGAACCTCAGTTCTCCTTTCAGTAATTTCCTAGTTCAATTCCTTCCTCTTCTCTCAGTGGCCATTTTCTTTCAAAGTAGACTTTGTCTGTAGAATCTATCCACTTCATAGCCTGAGAGTGTAGGTTTGGTGCTTATACAGATTTATTGTGAGAAGTTTTGACAGTCTTCCAAGAGGCTAGAAAACCAAAAAGGAGATCTCGTTTGTCATAATGAATGAAATGGTCTCATTGGAGTATGGATGTCATGTGATACTGCTTCTGATGCAGTTCCTGAAAACACATGGAGTCTGACATTCCTCTGAAACCTTTCTCTATCAGTTAATATTCATTGTACATGCATTCGTTTGGAGCTCTTCCTTAACTTCTAGGCTCAGTATAATGATGGTCCTTAGAGGAATATTGTCTGAAAATCAAATCCATCATTAATATGCCATTAGGAAGTTCCTTTACTTCTGACAGTTTTCAAGATGACGGTCTCTAGACTACTGACTGACTGCTGTTTTTGTTCTCTGTATGCAAATGCCTACATTTCCAGAGTGGTTTGTATTCTTACATTTTTCAGGAAATGTTACTGGAATACTTGACTAAAAAGCTTACTGTGCTTTTAGCCTCAAAAGTAAAAGTTATTTTGATTTCTGATAGAAAAAGGTACAGTTTAATGTCACTTATAACACAGCATTTAAAAAAAGAAAAAAATGTTCACTTGTTTGCAGAACACATGGGTAAATTTAGGCCTAAATTCACCATTCCATGTATTTGTGATAGTTTGTTTGGATGTTCATCGTGTTACACTGCTGCAGTCATTACACGTGGGTTATCCTGCTGTCAGGCGGTCCTGCAGTCGGCCAGAGTTCCAAAGTCTTGGTCCGGCGTCAGTTGCTGTTGCTTCTTCCCTGACGTCAGTGTGCCAGGGGTATACAAGATGCATCTGACGCCATTTTCTTCAGTCTTTCTTGCCGCGCGGTGCCCGAAGCAAAAGCAGTTCGCAAGTGCCGGTCGGCCGACTCCTGAGATTTTCAAAGTCGAATTTCAGATCCGAAGTCTTCAATAAAGCTAAGTACCCTGTTGGGGAAACTTTTTTCTTGCCTCAGACCGATGTCAGAAAAAGTTAATAATTGTATTTCTTGTGGGAAGCAAATACCTCATAAGGACTTCCACTCTTACTGTATTCCATGCCTAGGCCCTGATCACGACATCACTAGTTGTCGGTTTTGTGCTAGATTTAACAAACGCACTATAAAACAACGTTTTGATTTTGCTTTGCACTACTTTGGCCGAAGGTTCAATTATACTATGCCGTCGGATCAACTGACGACTGCAATTCTGAAAAAACGCAAAGACAAGGATAAAGACAGGCATCCAAGGTCCAAAACCGACGACGAAGCCTCTTCTAGGCCAGTCGCCAGTTTGCCAGTTCTCAGTGAGGTGCTTTTGCAGCCCCTGACACCCGCTACCTCAGAGCCACAGGCCGCCTCCGACTCCCACGTGGAGACAACTAGGCCTCTGGAAACTCAAGGTATTGGGCCTATGGAAACTAATCCCTCAGATGGATCTGGAGCCGCTGAGCAGGCATCCACTTCTGAGGGTGTTTTCAGACCTTCACAACTTACCATTAAAGCAACAGCCAAGACAGACACCATTAAAGACAAAGAAGCAATTACAGCATTCTCCTGGACAGTCCTCCATGCCTAAGAAACAGATGCTTAAAATGGCCGAAGACCTCATTACTCTAATCAGGGGTTCCCATCCCCCTCCTGAGAAAAGACCTAGGCAGGATACAGACTATGATTCCTCTGATCAGGTTTCCATTTCCTCCGATTCCTCTTCAGACCAGGGATACTCTCTTCCCCCCTATGAGGACTCTGATGCTGAAGAATCTATCCCTTCAGCCTCTCCTCCTGAGGACTATTCTTTTGGGGAAACTTTACATATCATGAGGGAGCATTTCCATTGGGAAAGTCAGGATTATTCAGAATCCAAGAAAAGGCTCAGGGACTTTTTTTTTATTACCTCAGCACAGGCCCCTGGCTATTCCGGCTGTGTTAGATATTGTGGATGATGTGTTCTCTGAATCCAGCTTATCTCCTGATTCTTTGCCCCCTGCACCAGCTAAGCCACATAAGTATTGGAGTCCCTGACTCTCACAAGTTTCTTTATAAAAACCCTTCTGCTGATCCAGAAACTATTTCCCAGGGTCCCAAAGGGGTTAAGGCTTCCATTGCTAAAAATCCAGTCCCCTCTGACAGAGATTCTAGAGCATTGGATAGATGGGGGAAGAAAGTTTACACTTCTGCAACTTTAACAGTAAGGGCTTTAAATTGCCAGTTTCACATGCTTAAGTACCAATAATATTTAATGGCTCAGTTAAAACAGAAAATGCTTGCAAGCTCAGAAGCTCCTGACTATAAAGAAATGCAGGATGTATTGCAAGCAGTTGAACAGGTGGGAAAACATACTCTGCAATGTGGTTTTGATTCTTTAGAGGCCTCTTGTAGAGCCGCAGTTACAGGTTCTGTCATTCAAAGACATGCTTGGTTAAAAGAACAGAGTTTACTTGATCATGTTAAGGCAAAATTATTGGATGCTCCTTTACAGCATGATACCTTGTTTGGTGTTAAGGCAGAAGAAGTGTTAAAGAAAATGGAGGATAAAGCTAAATCTATGCAAACAGTCAAAGATTTCTTACAGGTACAGCCACCTCGATTTAGCAGAAATTGGCCTACAAAGAATTGGTCCTTTCCAGTGTCCAGGCCACAGAGAGGCAGATACAGACTCCCAAGAGGCAGATCTCATCCCCAAGCGACAGTGGGGTACCTCAACCCCAAAAGGAGGTGAGGACAAATCTCAACCATACAGGAAACAGTCCCAATGTCTTCCCCCTTCGTACGCCAAGCACTTCCCTTTTGGCAGCCCCCTTTGGGGGAAAACTAGCTCTTTTTTATCAAAATTGGCAAACAATCACCCAAGACAAATGGGTTTTGAATACTGTGTCTCAAGGTTACAGGTTCCACTTTCACACTTTACCAAGGCTAAAAGGAATGCCAAACCTGCGACAGAATCAATGGGCAGAGGCTCAAAAACAAGTATCAGAGCTATTCAAAAAGTACCACAGCAGGAACAAGGACAAGGATTTTACTCAAGACTCTTCCTGGTCCCCAGAAAGGACAAAGCCTGGAGGGGACCCATACTAGACCTTTCAACTCTAAATACTTACCTGGATGTTCCTAAATTCAAAATGTTGACACTACAGCAGCTTCTTCCCATGCTGGGCAAGAAGGCTTGGCTTGTTACTCTGGACCTCAAAGAGGCATACCTGTATGTCCCTATCAGACAAAATTGCAGAAGATACCTCAGATTCAAAGCTGGTACAGTGAACTACCAATTCTCTGCACTGCCCTTTGGCTTATCTACTGCGCCCAGGGTCTTTAGAAAGTGCCTGGCACCAGTAATTGCATTTTTCAGACAAAAAGGAATTCAAATATATCCATACCTGGACAACTGCCTCATTCAAGCAGAGACAAAGGACATTCTTCTAAAGCATCTGGCGTTTGTAAAAAGGTTGCTAATTTCTCTAGGGTACACAGTAAATGAAAAGAAGTCAAAACTAGTGCCCTCACAACAGATAATATTCCTGGGTGCCAGCTTAAATACAACGGCCCAGGTGGCTTATCTTATGTCAGACAAACAAGGACAACTGACTCAATATTTTCAATTACTGGCAAAAAAGTCCCATCTCCCTGCAAGAAAAATTCTGCAGGCCCTAGGATTCATGGCATCCTGCATACTACTAATTCCATATGCCAGACTGCATATGAGGAAATTACAGTGGTACCTAAAAAGTGTTTGGACTCCACACTCACAGTTTAGAAGCAGTAATACTAATAATTCCCTGCCTACAACAGGAGTTTCGATGGTGGACACAGGCATGTCACCTCAACAAGGGTCAGCCTTTCACTCTACCCACAGCCAGGCAGACACTAACAACAGATGCTTTGGATTACGCCTGGGGAGCACACACGGCAGGAAAATGTATTCAGGGCAAGTGGACCACAGACCAAATGCATCTTCACATCAATCAACAAGAGATGTTGGCTGTTCAAAATGCCCTAACAGCTTTCAAGGACCTTCTGCATCCAGGACATTTATTATTAAAGACAGACAACACCACAGTAATGTGGTACATAAACAAGCAAGGGGGCACTCATTCTTATCCCCTATGCAGGCAAGCCATGACCTTGTGGAACACAGCTCTAACTTATCAAGTTCATCTGCAAGCACAATTCCTGCCAGGAAAGAAAAATACTCTGGCAGACGATCTAAGCAGAAATGTCATGGACCCTCACGAATGGAAATTGAATCCACAAATCTTCAGCATGGTAACGCAAAAATTGGGATGCCCAGACATAGATCTTTTTGCCTCCCCACTGAATTGCCAACTACAAAAATTCTGCACAAGGACTTACCACATGCAAGCATGGAAAGTAGATGCTCTCTCGTTCAGCTGGAAAAACCTAAAAGTTTATGCCTTCCCACCACTGCCTCTCCTTTCAAAGGTACTCTTAAAAGCCAGACAAGAAAAACCACAGATGATCCTGATTGCTCTAGACTGGCCACGCCAGCACTGGTACCCAATCTTAAAGAACTTAGCTCAAGGCCCACCATGGATTTTGCCTGAAATTTCACACCTTCTGACTCAACAAAACAATCTGATCCTGCACGGTCAGCTCAAAACCCTAAACCTGGCTGCATGGCAGATTCATTAGTCAAACAGGCAACACCTCTCTCTCTAAAGCTGTTATGGATGTCATTTTGGAGGCCAGGAGGCCTAGCACCAGGAAATCTTACTCAGAAAAATGGAAGAGATTCTGCGCCTGGAACCAGGCTCAAAGCCTTGACCCTCTTGTCCCAAACATTCCTTAGATTTTACAATACTTAACTGAGATGCTGGACAAAGGCCTATCCTTCTCATCAATTAAGATCCACGTCTCTGCCATCTCAGCACATTACAACACGGATCCTCCTTTATTCTCTCATCCCTTTCTAAAGCAGTATTTCAGAGAGGCTAAAAACATAAGACCGCCCCGGAGAGCACCAACACCAACTTGGGACCTCAATTTTGTTTTGGAAAAACTGACCCTGCCACCTTTTGAGCCAGCCAATACAGCCAATCTAAAATTTTTATCATGGAAAACAGCTCTGCTCCTGGCAGTAAATTCAGCACGAAGAGTCTCAGAGCTACAGGCATTAATGGCAGTGGAACCTTTTATAATCTTTCATCAGGACAGGGTTTCTTTAAGGACAAACCCTACCTTTATGCCAAAGGTGGTATCTAGTGTGGCTCTTAACCAAACCATCCATTTGACAACTTTTTATCCAAACCCCCAGAATAAAGGGGAGAAACTTCTGCACTCTTTGGACATACACAGGCAGCTATGCTTCTACTTGGACAAAACAAAAGCTTTCAGGAAAACTGAGCAACTGCGTAGCGTATGCTGCAGGATCACAGGGCAAGGCTATCTCAAAGCAGACGCTCTCCAAATGGATAGGACACTATATTTGTTACTGCTACACACAGCATGGAAAATCAGTCCCTAATAACATTACGCCACATTCTACCAGAGCAACAGCCACTTCAACAGCCTTTCTCAGAGGAGTACCAACCAAGGAAATTTTGGAGGCTGCAACTTGGAGTTCAGTGCACACCTTTACCAAGCATTACCACTTGCCTCTTTAATTTAAATCCAGAGCAGGATTTACCACTGCAGTTCTGCAGGGCCTCATAGCCAATCCTAACTCTTTATAGACCAGCCACCCAACCTTAGCTTTGGGATTCTACCCAAGTTTAATGACTGCAGCAGTGTAACACGATGAACATAGTACAGTTTTGTACCTACCATAAATGTAGATGTTCGAGTGTTCACACTGCTGCAGCCCAGGTTACCCTCCCTCCATCCCCTCTGTCCTAGCTGGACTTATCTATACCTTTCTATCCTATACAACCTTGTGGTGTATTTGCTTGTAACTGAAGGTATTGTTTTTATTTTATATATATGTTTTATTAGCAATATCTATTGCCTACCTACTTGGGGGCACCTGACATCTGGGGCAAGAAAAACTGAATAAAATGGCGTTGGATGCATCTTATATACCCCTGGAGCACTGACGTCAGGGAAGAAGCGACAGCAACAGACGCCGGACCGAGGCTTTGGAACTCTGGCCGACTGCAGGACCGCCTGACGGCAGGATAACCCAAGTGTAATGACTGCAGCAGTGTGAACACTCGAACATCTACATTTATGGTAGGTACAAAACTGTACTTTACTCTGAAGAGAACTAAGAACTGCACTTTTAATATTGCAAATGTACGTTGTCAGTTCTTGATGGCCATTTTAAAATCCTGCCTTCCCATGTCAGTATTTTTTATTACTAGCGAAGATTGTTTCAAAACAAAACCCCTGAATGGTCAGCTTTATATATAATGTTGTATGAGCTTGACAGTTTGATATACATTTGATTCTGAGAAAATAAAATATAAATTTTTTACATAACATTTACAATGCCAAAACTCAATGCTTTTAGTTTTGATATCACAAGAATGCATCGATGGTATGATTGTTATATACCAAGTCTGTCAGCCTGAAAAAATGGCATATACATATGTTGTTTTCAGCCAAGTGAGAAAAGAGGGGCCTGTAGACTATGTAGGCTTCCTGGCAGTACTTCAGTTTTTTCACAAGTTACACAAGAACATCATGGTTCTCAGATGTAGAATAGACTTAGCTGATTTAATTTTTAAAGACGCTTTGCAACATTGTGTTCATGCAGCCTGAGTTATTCTGTACAAGTTTAACTAAATAATGTCTAGAGAATGCCTGCAGTGTTGTCTTGGCTGCCTTGTTTCTCTCAAGCCTGCAACACTAGAAGGGCAAACCACACAGAGGACTTTTCTTTCCCCTTAACTTAATCCCTGGTACTAAATTTATATTGTATAGTGCCATAGTTAAATACATTAAAGACAGAAATCTGCTTTTCTAGAGCATTTGAAAAGTTTTTTTTTCATATTTTTTTTTCTTTTTACTTTGAGCTATAGGCAGTTGCTTTCCAGTATGCAAACAGTGAAGAATGCCCTACCTCATAAACAGACTGGCAGCAGGCATTAAGTTGAATTTAAGGGCAAAACATAAATTTAGTGACAAGAGTACATCCCTCCCATTTTCAGATATGTTTTAGGTATCTGCTGCATTCTTCATCCAAAGAAGAATTCATATATAAGTCCCTAGTGGTAGCCAAATGTAATACAAGATGCCGGACTGCTACAGTCCAGAAACATGTAAAACCCTGCATTTGATACATATGTTTAAAATGTCCCATCTCTGTCCCTAATTTGAGAGTTCATATTACAATTTTTTTTCGGGAGTTGTTATACAGAACTGTGTTAAAAACTACAGCTTAGACTGTGATCCTATCATTGGGTACTTAATGTAGCTCAGTACTGAATCTGACCATCTCTTCGCCCCTCTGTGCAGGGACTTCTAGATTGTGATATGTTCCCAGTTGATAAAACCATTCCTTCTTCTGGAAAAAAACTGTCCGTCTGTCTATAATGATAGGTGCATATAAATATGTTCTGGTCTTGTGAACAAAGCCTACTTGTATTTTTATTGAGAGAGTACATGAGGAGACCATTTAAACTGCTTGAGTGCAGTTTTTCCTGAATGGTGCACTTATCAGCCATATTGTGCACTGCAGCTTGTCTCGCCAAAATGATGGTCAGTATAGTCATGACGAAGTAGCAATGCTGAGTATACCCATGTCATCCCTATCGACTTGAAAAACAGTTGTACTTTTATTTAGGGTGAAATTGCATTTCAGAGTCTGTTCCCAGTAGTAATGCAATCTCCATCAAAAAGTCAGATGATGTGGTGGTTTTTTAGCATTCTGCTAATATCTTAAGTCTGTTGTTGGCTATAAAGTTTCCAGTCAGTCAGACTTAATAATTTGGAATGTGTTCTAACAGTTTTCACCATTACTGCTAATTTCTGTAGCTTGGCTGACTTCATGACTGCATGTGTCCAGTCACTCTGACCTTCAGTTGATCCTTGTCTTTGTGATACCAGTGTCTCTTTCAACAGGAAACAGAAATGGACCAGTCTACTCAGTTATTACATGGTGGGTCCCATTGAGACCTCCCATTTGTGTATGAGAGGTGAACAGTCAGGACTACAAAGAATACAGCTGACTGAGCAACATATTGATTAGAGCTCTCCTAATGTGAAAACTAAGAAGTTGTTTAAAAAGCCAGTAAATGTTATCCATTTTGATAAAATTCGATTACCAGCTAGTAATTAACACACCTATATGCAAGCAAAAGTGAAGTTTGGAAAATGTAAAAAATGACGAAGAGAAAAGGCAATGAAAAGAAGCTTGTGGCTCTTCGGCAAAAAGCAGTTCAAGGAGCAGCTTTAGCAGAGGAGATGGCATCCATTAATTTAGAGGAAAATGTAAATTAAGTACATTCAGTGGTGGTCATAAGTGGGTATGGGGAGGGATAAAAAGCCCAAATGACAAAAGGTTGGAAGAAACAGAAAAAGCTTTAAGTAGCCATTCAGATGAGCTAATACAACTACCGAAATTAGAAATTTAAATGAGAGAGGATGTATGAACCATAGGCTTCTCAAGAAGAAATATAGAGCTGCTTTTTTCAAAATTGTGGCAGAAGGGGAATACTTTATAGACTAAAGATACCAGACTGTTTATAGAAAATGGTTATTCACTGTTCATCAGGCAAGAGAGAAGAAAGTTTATCCCAGCAGTTAGGGGATGTTTATTTAACACTTGTTTACCGGGAAAACCTGACTTGGAACGAAGCCAATTTTCAGCAGAGGCCTGGGGAGAAAAGCTCCATACGGATGTCTTTGTAACATGGGAGGAAATAGGAGTACTTGGAGAAAACCCACATGAACGCAGGGAGGACATGCAAACTCCGCACAGAAGGCACTCCAGCTGAGAATCAAACCGGAGAACCTCTTGCTGTGAGGTGACAACACTACCACTGTGCCCACCCATAAGGATGTTGAGAGGCAGATGTGAGATTCAAGTTGCTATATCCAGTTGCCTGTAGAATTTTTTTTTTCCTGGGGATCGAAGACTTATTTTTTATAAGCCAAAAATGCAGTAGAGGAAATAAAGTTTAGTAACTAAAGTGCGAGTCAGCAGGCTAAAGGTGACTGTAATTCTCCATCTTCTGTCAATAAGAAAGCCTGGAGAAAGACTTTTGTCAGGGAAAGCTTTTCCATTGTTCCAAAATGCTTGAGAACAGATAAAAGCCCAAAAAAACCCCAGAAGAATTAGGAGTACCTTGAACTCTAACAAGAGAACAGTGTTGGGAGATTGCGATTGCCATAAAACCCAGCAACAAGCCAAGTTTAGTGAGCAAGTTGAACTGTAAAGCATCAGTCACACTAGATGCAGTTAAGACGTGAACTGGTTCTGCAAGAAGTGGATAAAAACAGTTGAAGTTTTTGTTTAAACTTGTGGAATAACTGGAAAGCATAAATTCCCTTTGTCATTAATCTTTAGGAGGACCCATTTTTGTACTAATATTTGTATAAAAGCTCCTGATGTAAATTGTATGTTATTTTGAGTCCATAATTTAGTTTATTTGAAGTTAAACAGTGTACTTAAACAGCTAAAGGTAGTGGTAAGACACCAGATAATGCACTCGTTTAGAAATAGGAATCTTCATTATGGACAGTAAAACACAAGCATTAAAAATGGTTAGGCTTGTATACCACACAGGCACATTTTTATCAAACAAGAAACTGTGAATGATAAAGAACTGGAGGGTGGATCTTTAGAAAAAGCAATGAACACATTCTGTAGCAGTAGAATTTGTGGGAACAGCACCTGCAGAACAATGTGTAGGAGGAGGAGAACAAGTGGCGTTTAATGAAAGGAAGGAATTTGGAAACTTGTGTAAAGCTGGAGTGAATGGAAACTTGGTAAAAAGAAAATGCACATATACTGCATAACTAACAATGGAAACCATTATTGCGTTTTTCTTTCTATTAATGTTTGTAATAGTATGTCACAGATTTAGAATATGATTTAAGAAACCTGCTTAAAAATGGTGGTGAATCCTTGCAATAAAGGATTTGAAACTGATTTTACATTATACATCATACATCATAACAAACACTGCAGTGGTATATCAGCAAAGAGGATAGACCCAACCCTATGTATTATGCAGTTTGGCTGTGTGAGAAAGGGATCTGGCCCAGGCAGCAAGAGTTTGACCATCAAGGCAATCATACATCCCATACTAGGAAATTTCATTAGCAGACTAGCTAAGCAGGCCAAGTCAAATGTAGGTGAATTGATGCTAGATAGGGATGTTTTCCTGGATTTAATTCAAAGGTGGAATGTGTCAGAAACTGACCATTTGATTTTCTATTACACAAGCTAATTCAAGATTTTGTCTCAAGAAAAAAAAGCAGTGAAAGCCTGGGCAGTAGAAGCAATTTCCATAAACTGGGTGGGTCTGTTTTTGTACAGTACATCTCATCCCCAAGGTGATGCAAAAGATCAGTGACAGCTAAAAATGTTATAGACCCTCTTTTTGGCATCATTGATTCTCCTTGTTCTCCTTGCTGTTGTACCAATAAGTATAAAACCTGTTCTGCTGCCTCAGTCTTTTTTTTCTCCCTCTGCCATGCTGACTATACATTTTCCTCCTTTCTGATTCATGGGAAGGAATTGCCTGCTTTTCACAAGGACCACCAGACTAGGGTTATTGCAATCTCCTTGCCCCCCCCCCACTTAAAGCCTTGCTAGCAGACATCTGTGCGCCTGCCATTTGGTCCTCTCTGAATACCTTGTTCGGTCACTGCAGTCTGGATGTTGCTTTTTGTACTCTTCCTCTGCATCTAAAGCCATAAGAGGTATATTCCAGTAGACCAACCACTTAGGAGGATGCAGGTGTGAAAGTTATGTACGTTCCATAAACGTGGTTCTGCTTGCAGGATTCTGTCTTCCTTAGCTATCCCGCAGTCCATCTCCATGTCTTTCTGTTCTTGTCAATGAAGATGTTCTGGCTGTGTGTATACTTGTTGCTTGGTATTGAGAGGAGAGAGATTCTTGCTAGGTACCATGAGGAGGAGGTCTGAAAATAGGCTTGATGACTTTTAACTACCCAATCATAGAGTGGAAGACCTATTCTAGCTCAAACACGAACGCCCAGAGATTCCTCTACTTCGCCAATGCATTAGATCAACTGGTCAACACCTCCACAAGAGGTGAAAATATCTTGGACCTGGTACTAACCAGCATGACTAGCCACTGTAGCACCCCTACAGTGTTATCCTCCTTGGTAAGATCCGACCATAAAGAAAATCACTTTTGAAGTCACCATCTCCCCTGCCCCCCCCCCCCCCCCGCCAGGGTCGAACAAAAAAAAACTTTTCCAAAGCCGACCACAACCTCCTGAGAGCAGGTGTAATCAGCTTCGCAGCCACCATCCATTGGAGCAAGCACTAATGTCCAAGCCTACACCAAAAAACTGGGCACCTGTATAGCTGCATGTTCTCAGCAATACCGGACAGGACCAAATCTTCCTCAAAGTGCAAACCTGTCTGGTGGACAGCAGCAGCAATAAACAGACACTATAGTAAAAGGAAAAAAAACTGCTGTCCAGGACCAAGAAGGAGCAAGTGCCAAGTTGGAAGCACTGTCTCCTTGTCTGAACAAGCAAGTAAGGTCACTGGTGAAATCCTGTAAGGCTAACTTAGAGCTCAAATCGGCCACATCCATTCGCATATGTTCTCAAAGGTGACTCCCAAATCTACTCTGAATTGGTGGTCAAGGGTACCACATACACAAATGCCATAGATATACCCAATCTGCTGGAAGACAAGTTCAGTGAAAACTTCACCCCCCCCCCCCATCAGTAAACCAGGACATCCCAACACCTGTCCCCCTCCCCTCATCACCAGGGAGCAGGTCATAATGCCCTCTCAAAGGCAAAAAAATACAGCCTCCATGGGATGTGACAACATCCCTGGCTGTGTCCTACATGAACTCTCAGCACCACTAGGCAACCCTATTCAACCAAAGCCTGTGCACCGGCTTTGTCCCAGTAGAATGGAGGATAGCCACTGTTATCCCTCTACACAATGGTGGAGTGTTCACCGACCCAGGCAGTTATAGGTCCATCAGCCTAACTAGCCTGATCTGCAGGGCCATGGAACACATTATCATGGACTTTATAAACAAGGACATTGGCAACCTCCAAGCACTTGATTCCACACAGTTTGGTTTTGTCAAAGAGAGATCATGCATGTTAAAATTGGTTGCCTTCTTCGAAATAGTCACCAAAGCCATGGATGAGGAGAAGACTGTGCACACCACCTGCCTTGACCTAGCCAAAGCCTTTGACACTATTCCCCACTCGAGCAAAATAAACTCTCCCAGCTAGGCATCAACCCATATGTTACCAGATGGGTAGCTAACTGGCTCACTGATAGAACCCACTCAGTCAAAATAGGGGAAGCCACCTCTGGTAGTAGACCCGTAACAGGCAGCGTACCCCAAGGATCGGCCTTGAGGCCTCTACTGTTTGGGATATACTTTTCTGAGGTGCAAGCCAAAACCAGTGGTCTGTGGCAAACCAGGTTTGCAGATGAATGTAAGCTGGGCACTGTCATAAATTCCCCTAGTGATGTGAACATCCTCCAAGAGGGCCTTACCCAAACTAATGACTGGTGCCAGAAGCATGTCCTCAAACTGAATGCCACAAAATGCATCATTAGCCCCTTTGGGGAAAATAGTGTCCCCAATAATTATCACATTAATAACATTTAGTTTGGACTCTGAGCAGAACCGTACCGAGGTATAAATGAGCATGCTGTCTGGAAATCACAGGTGTGTTATTGTGTGCACTCGCACTTGGCCCCACAGTGCAGGCATTGCATCATGTTTTTTTTTTACCATTGTGGGTGGTATTAACTTACCAAAATATTTCCTAACCACTCTCCACTGGATGACTACCTCACTGTCAACTCTCTTCCCTCTTCCATGGTCTAGGATGCAGTGAGTTGGAAGTAATGAATAGGCTGTAGGAGATGGGGTGTTGAAGGGTGGTGGCGTGATATAGTTTACATTCCAGTTTAAGCTGTGGCTGGCCAGTTTGATAAAGTTGTCAATAAGTATTGCCTAATCATGTCAGGGATGTGCTGTTTGTAATATGATGTATATTTTGCATTGGACCAGTGTAGGAACTTGATAAGGTACAATACTGCCAAAAGCCTGATGTCAAACACAACAACATTATAGTAATTTCTCCAGTGGTAGACAATTGTCAGCATACCACTGACAGTAGTAGAACTAGTAGGGAATGACTTGGTTCAGCCTGTGAATTTGAATGAAATTCCAGAGAGGCTGTATATTGAAATCTATTTCTGCATAGCTTTTTGAATATGGTAGGCAGGAACCAGTCCCACCCCTTTGTGCTGCATCTTATTTACTGCTCAGGAAACTTTATGTAGCCAGAGACAGACAGGAGTGTGACTTTTTGCCCAAGCAATTTACTGGGAAATCGGGGAGACTTCAGTCTGCAATTATAGTGCAAGCTTCATACAGCTGTACTTTCATGAAGCCAGTGTTTTCAGCCACCTTGACCTTTGACAGAAGGGGGTGAACAGCAAGAGCATATGATTTGTGGGCTTATGTAATAGCCCCGCTTCCCCTCAATCCCAAACTGTGCATTCTGATCAATATCCCTTTTCAGTACTGCCAGCAAAAAACGAAAAAGAAAAATTCTTGAAATGACCGGTTTAAGCCAATAACTCTAAGCTAACCTGACATGCTTTGAAAGTGGCATTTAAGATATGTACCCATAAGCTGAAGTATGCCAGTTTTGTTTTTAGTCTTGCATGGTGTGGCCTACATGATGTATACCTGACTACCACATTGACTAAACAGAAGACACTGGTTTGCCTCTTAAATGTGGTATCTAGTGTGCCTGTTAGACTTGAATGTTTTACTAGATCATTTTATGTTTTGCGTTATCTGTCTTACAGTTGGGGCACTTTCTTGTAGCTATTACTTCAATTTGTAGAGACTTTTGTTCAAGGATGACTTATTTTACATAAACATTGGATCTTTTTATAGACAGATTATCGATTGATTTTTTTTCCCTAGGTGGGTTTCACAGATTGTCCTTAACTAGTTTTGTTCATTGTTCTCAAAAGAAGATAATTCAAGTAATGACCTTTAAACCTTGGCTGTTCTGAAGAAGTTAGTGGGTATCTGTTCATTAGAGGTCAAGAATAGAAGCCTCCCCCATTGCAGGTGTGAAGGTGAGTACACTATTCTGTAAGCAGTCTGTCAGTGAGAGCCGCCCAGGTAGTATAGATTAGTTAGGCCTGATAATTTAAAACAAGTGCTTTGTATGCCATATATTGTTAGTATTATGTTAACTTTGAGAGAAGTCGGTGTACAACATTTGAAGTATACTGGTAGTGCTGAAGTTATAGGTATAGGTACCAGCACAAATGTATATTTTTGAGAAGCCAGTGTGTTGCAGATCAAGTAATGAAATGCCCAGGACGCATTGTAGACTATATACAGCTTCATCATTTTATGTTTTACTTTTCTTTGCTTCTTGAGAAATTATATATTGAGAGTAAAGTCATCTTAGTCCTGTTTTGCAATTTTTGACTCCAGTGGCTGCAGGTCAGCAGCCCACTACTGGCCAATCGGCCTAGTCATTTCCTCATCACTGAAAGCTAGTGTCTACCTTTATGCAGCCCTACATCCCCATGCACTTAAGCAAAGGAAGGGGACTTGCAATGGGCTGACCAGGATGGTAATCCCCTCATTTCCACAAGGGCTATTTAATTTAAGCAACCTCACACACCAAACTTGAGGCATGGCTGATGGTTTTCTTGGTCTCCAGCAGAGAAACCCAACCTCCCTATGTATGCTGCTGTAACCCCCTCCCCCAGTTAGAGGCAAGTGGGCTATGCCAGTTCACTTCTTTAACTATCTGTCTGGCACCCCCGTTTTCAGGTTTTACCAACTGAACCCAGTTTGCCTGGATCATAGCCTAGGCTTCATCCCTGTGTGCCTCAAAGCCAGGATAAAGTCGTTTTAATCATGATTCTTTATATTTAATGGTGTTTGAATGTCTTCCGTTAACTTTCCGTGGATAGTTCATTGTTTATTTCCTTTTTATTATGTTTGGCTTTACTTTGCTCATTTTATGGCTACATCCATCTAGCATGGAAAAGGACAGAAGCAGGACTTCTCTCTATAGTGCTTCATTCTCGCTTGGGAAGTTATCCAGCATTTTGCTTCTAATTTGCTAAAGTGCTAATTTCATAGGGAAGATGGCTGCCCCCCCCCAAATGATAAAGTTTGGAAGTATTTGCTTTTCTGTGTAAGTACAAGTAGTGTAGGCTGTGCTTGCATGGACCTTTCTTTCAGTTTTGCTATTGGTCTATGGAATTTTATTGCCTTCGTGTGAAGTTTAGCATATATATTTCAACAGGTAACACACTTACATTTGAGGTTGGAAAACGAGAAAGCTTAAGATTCTTTTTCCCCACACCATATGCTTAGATTTATTTTCCAATGCCAGCTCTATATTGCAGCATGGAGGGGGTTGTACTGCACTTATCTGTGTGCTGTTTTTTCAAATGCGACAGTAAATCAAGGACCCATCTTCCTGAGTTGGTGGAAGCTCATTTATATGTAAAAGATGTCATGGCTGTTAAAGGAGTAAGGAAATTTGCCAGGTGCACCTCAAAAATTTTCCCTACTTGGTATGAATGCCACTTTGGGTCTCCTGAAAATAGGCCATAGCTCTAGTAAGTCTATTCTAGATAACAAAGTATGTGTGAAGTAAGTAAATAGCTGAGGAAAGGTATAGGGGAGCCTGCAGATTTATGGACTGTTTTCTTCTCAGTTTTTGGATTCTTCCAACTAATCATCTGACCTCATTCCAGTCCTTGTCTAGCAAGACAAGTGAACCCTGCCGTAGTCTCTCCTAGGCTAAACCTGACCCATGGCTGGGGGTGGAGAGGAGCTCAAGGTCCAAGGGATAGTGTCATACTACTGCAGAGGACTTTCTACAATTTTTTGCCTTGCCCCGATATTCACTCCATAACACCCTGAAAGTTGGGTGTGGAAAGGGCTTTCACCGTTGGACTCCTCGGGTAGCACCAAGGTAAACTGAACCTTGATATTGTGGCCTGTGTAAGCACACCTCCCTTCTTCTCCATGGGATTGACAACCATATCCTTCCTGCCAGCACCTCAAATACTAGAGCCATTATTCAAACCCAGGGCACCTGTGCCCATTGTCTGAGTTTATCCCTCTAAATAGACCAGAGTGCTGGCAGATGTATGGTCATTTTGACAGCATACAGACTTCATAGTATACCTGTGAGGTAGGGGATGTTGATTGTTCTGAAGTAGTAGTTGGGTGACATCTAATTGCCGAGTCAATTACTTCAGCTGATTTTATACTCTATTTGTGAAAAGCACAGCAGACAATCTTGCAAACTAAATACAAACTACAACAATTATTATTTGGGAATGTGTCCTATACTAACTACTGTGTTTTGTTAAATTATAATTATGATTTTATTGAATTAATGTTTCTTAGTAGTAGTGGGTGTTGAGGTCATTTTGTTATTAGGGAGTGACAAAGGATGATTTATATATTTATCAATGGGTGTATTATTTGTGCAAAGATAATCAGCTTTTTGCATCTTGCAGCCTTTTGTGCTGTATAACGCATTGTGAATGTTAAGTGAGATTAACAGAGGGGAATTTTATTTTTTTTTTGTGTCACAAGACTAGGTTGGGCTTTCAGAATGAAGGGCTCTATTCATAGACTGTTACTACAATAGAACTTCTCCCCTTGGAAGTTGAAAGGATTGCTGGACATTGTGTAAGGGAAGTGGCACTTGCGTGTGCATGTGTGTATGTGGGGAATGTGCAGTCATATTTCTGATACTCTGACAATAGGAATGGTAAATGTCTGTATTTATTTGCTTGAGTCTGAGATGGTTTAGAACAATAAATGCTTGTAGTCACATGCTACGCCTCTTGCACTCTTCAGTAGCTCAGTTTGTCTGAGCATTATATGCTTTCAAGTCTTCAGAGCTACACATTTCTTAATGTATTCCTTTATATTCTTAGAAAGATACACATTTAACATTAAAATCATTGTTAGGTGATGACTTGCCACCTCTTAAGATATCCAGTGTAGAACATTTGTTACTCAAATAAAAGAATCTAAAGGCAGTTCAGGGACCAGCTCAGTGCAAATGACAAATTATCCAGTTAACTGTAAAATTTTAATTTATTTGTTAATCAGGGAAATTAATCCTTTTCAGACACAATTTGAGCTATAAGGGCAAGAGTAAATGCTCAATATATACATATATTTGTAGATACTTCAGTGTAACCAGCCGACCATAAAATCGTGTAAACTCCACGTGGATAATTGTTAAACCCTGGACCCTGAGGCTGTAGGGTAGAATGGTTTTAACCACTGTGCCACCATTCTGTTGTAGATTTTTGTTTTGTTTTTCTTGTTTCTTTTAATAGTAATGTAGTTTTGCAGTATTTACAAGAAAGTTACTAAATATTTTTTCTACTAAAATGTTGACAATTGACATTTACCTGTATTTTTTAACTCGCAAAACATCTGTCCCTTCAAAGTGTTAACAAAAGAAAAATATTTTTAAAGGGTTGTTCTCTGAAACTAGAGAGAGCTGGCATTTCTAGTTACATTTGTGTATTTGATTTATTCATCATGCTGCAAGCTGTAGTAGAAGGATGAGGAAAATAGATGCTTCTACATTTTGTTTACTTAGCTGTATTTGTCTAGATAAGCTTTTTCTGTGGAAATCCTTGGAATAAAATTCAGTCTAATTCAAAAACAGTATGAAAATGTGTCAGTAAGACAATTGTGGTTTAAAAAAATAGTTACTTTGTATACAGCAGTACTATAACGTAGATCTGTGAACAGCTCCCAGGGACTAAGAAGGGTAGATTATCTTAGATGGCACAGTTTAGGAAAAGGTACAAGAGAAAGATTTGTCTGAATAAAATAGAAATCTGCTGTAATCTTGAGGACTTCATCTGAATGTATTTAATAAGGAATGTTTTTGTTTCCGAAATGCTCTGGGCAACGTTTAAGGGTGTACTAGCAACAGTGTGAAATCTAGAAGCACAAGGAACATTGTAAACATTTTTATTCCACAGAAGTTTGCACACTGTAATGGTTTCTTGCAGCATTTAATTGGGCATTGCTTTTTGGTATGTTGCTTTGAATGGGTCTGTCATATGATTCAAAGACCATATGATTGAATCCAAGATCATTGAATCTCAGAATGTTGAACCGGCTTCTCTGGAAGCCAGTATTTACTGGGGTGGATGTTCAGTGTGGAGTGATCATGGAGTTGGTAGATATGATAATCTGGAGGTGTGGAGGGTGCAGGGGGTTTGCTTCTCCCAGCAAAAGTCTTTTGTGGTGCCGGCTACCAGAGGAGAAGCCTCTTTGACCTTTTGAGATTGTCTTCTGGGATTCTGTCATGAATAGATCTGCTTTGAGCTCCCTTTTCTTCAGCATATACTGCTTTTGCAGTAATTCCTTTTTTTTTTATATATTTTTTTTGATCGCAGACTTAAGGGGGATTGAAAATGTATATCCCGTTGGTGTGGGTTAAGCAGTGAGTGATGGAGTCTGTCCTTATGTCATTGAAAAGCAGCAGAAGAAAAGTTAACCTGAATGATGGGCAAGAACATGAAATGTATTTTAAAAGAAAAGGTGGCCAAGAGCAAATGTAATAAGCTGCTTAAGAGTATTGCAAGCTGAGTAAGTTTGCAAGATGATTATTTTTCAGTCATTATATTTATAACTAATCTGGACCTTTGTGGACATGAAATTATGTAACATTTTAGAAATGCAGCACATCACCACCACCGCAGTGGAAAAAACTAATGTATGTTTGTGTTAAGTAGCACTGTGCAGCAAATAGCATTTCTGTCTCACTTCTCTTGGTTCTGGGGTTCAGTTTTCAGCAGGGGGTGTATTTCATGTGGAGTTTGCATGTTCTTTTATTTGTATGGATTTTTACCAGGTTGTATGACATTTTCCCATACTCAAAAAAAAAAAAAAAAAAACAACATGGCAGGTGACCTAGGGATTAGGCATATATGTAAATACGGGACTGTGTCTGTCCTAAAATGGGGTGTAATGTCCAGTCTTTGACTGGTTCCTGCTTTGTGTGTGTTACTTGCCAGGATAAACTCTGCTTTTGTGCTTGCCTCTGAGTAGGTTAAAGCAGTTATGGAAAATGGATGGTTGGATGCAAGTCTCACACACTCAACTTTAGAGAAAAGGGCATTCTGATAATCAGATTCAGTCTGTAACAAAGAAAAAAAAATGACCACTAACATTAGCATATTGTCAGTTTTAGAGCTGCTTTTCTGATTAATCGGTTAAGCTTTTAGCCATTTTATTTATGAATGTCTCTTGTATGTATTTGTTTACCACGTTCAGCATTTCTAAACTTTCTCCCTGTTTGAATTGCACTAACACCGTATAGTCCCACTACTTGTAGTTTTGGAAGACTGTTTTTCTTGCCATTTATAATTCTTGTACTACTTTCTGCTCCATATTTGTTTAAACAGGTATATCCAGTTATACCTAGGTGAGTTCGTGTTTTTCCATTTTAAGTGAAAGTGTGCACTTGTGCTATCAATATGTAGATGTCCATCATAACTATTGCTGCTGAGCAGTGCAGGAGCTGGCCTGTCATCCTTGCCTAGGGATCTAGCAGCCTACTTTTTCCCTTAGAGGATCATCCTCCTCACCCTTTGTTTTGAGCTTTGCTGTGTGCTGTCATCTGAGGAGAAGCATGTCTCTGCAATCTGAATTTCTCTCATTGTAGTGTGAGATTTCACCTGGTAATCTTAGCTTGCTAGGCACAACACCTACAACTCTCACTAAGTGTCACCTGGGAGACAAGCCAGATCCATCACCGTCTCTCCACTAGGATGGGCAAGTCAGCAGTGGCCACCTACTGCTAGCTCCTAAAGGCTTCTGAGCTGCTATTAGCACTTTGGTCATCTGTGATGTAGTTAGGCTTTAGCCCTGTACTTCATGGGACTGACTTGTCATTCATAATACTTCTGCTTTATCTGCAGGTGGTCATCTGAGCATCCAGCTTGACATCCAGAGCTTTTGGATATCCCCCATACCAGCGTGGTCTTTCCCTTATACCAAGACTTGACAGCAGGATGGTGGAAAAGGGAGGGCAGCACATACCATTCTTAGTTCTTTTTTTTTTTTTCTGCCCAGAGTGACTGGTAGCTGTTTTGTAAATGTGATCTCCAGAGCACTGTGATAAGTACTTGCTTTTGGTTTTTCTCAAATTTGTAATTTTCAGATTGTATCAATAGTTGTCTTGTTAGCATTGAATTGGCCTTGTTTGTGATTTGGGAAATCTTTCCAAGTTCAATGATTTTACTGAGAACAACACCTGCAAATGTGCCAGTGGGAGGCAATTTCCACTGAAGGGTCATCACCCCTAGATCCTTTTCTGCCTTAGTAAAAAACATTTTATGTTGATTCTATACACTGAGTGTTTAACAGTGTAATCCTAGTTCATAAGGTCTGCAAATTTAGAGACTTTGAGCCTTCAGCCAACCTATATCTGCCATGGTTATAGCAAATAGGAGTCTGTGTACTACCATAAAGTAGGTAAGACTAAAAAACATGGTCATGATGGATTCTATGGCAGAATATGAGGCCTTAAGAGACTTTCAGTTCCACAAAGGCTTGAGGGTGTCAGTTGTGACAAGGTACAACTTTGTCTGCTTCTGGCTCTCACATATGTTTCTTTTGTTTCCTAGTTGGCATTACCTTCCCGAAGATTAATAAGTGGCTAGTGGCATCACAGTCCTAGAATCCTGATAGTTATTTTATGTGTTGTAGCCAGATGCCAGTTCCTAGGTCATCCCAATTGCACCAACAGGACATATTTTTGATATCCCTACTATTTTTATGCAGGAGCCAGAGGTTCAGGGCCAAAGGACCTTGATTTGACACTCTCAGAATAAAACTAAGCTTTCTTGAACCATCAGTGCTGAACTCTTTAAGAAATATTTCCACCTAAGGGATGCAACATCTTTCCATTTCCTTCCTTTGTTACATCATTTTTTGATTGCTGACATTTTGCTGAGGAGAACTTTGCAGTATAGTAAAGTGTGCATCTCTTGTACCTCCACCAAGGCGAGTCCTGTACATTAGGTATATATCCTTCCACCAGGTGTAAAAGGAAAGCTAACAGGATGTCTTGAAAGAAAAGTAAATCATGCATTGCAGCCATTGTTGCTCCCTTTTCACTCCCCAGGTATTGATACAGATGAACAATTGTTTTCTTGTACTACTACATCCGAGTGCATCTTCTGCAGAGAGACTCCTTTTGATTTGGAGGCACTTTAAATAAAGAACAGATTACTTGCTGGATTTTCTCAATATTTGGAATTGCTTCTCATTGAAGAGTCAAAGCTCACAACCATTTTTCAGGTATTTCAGTTATTCAAGTACAACTTTGATAACAGATGCCCTAACTGAATCACTGTGCAGTATTCCTAACACATGTATTATAACTGCTGCCCAGCTGTGAGATCATACATCCAATGTCTGACCTCAGATTATAAGCGTAGGGGTATATAGGTAAAAGTATGAGCATAATTCCTCACTGTTTCACCACCAACCTGAATGAGGGTTGTTTATCTGTTAGACTGTTTGGTCGTTGGTACCATTGCTTCAAATACTCAGATAAGTGCCCCGTTGGGGAATCTTCCTTTATATTTCTTACTTGTTTTTTTTCTTACCAGTATTAGATGTTGGCTAGAAGGCATAAATGCAAGTGCAGTAATCAAGTACCATGCAAAGACTGTGTGTCTCTTGCTTAGGAGTGGAACACAACTACACAGCTTCATTCTGCCTGCCAGTCTTTTGTTCCTAAGGCCTTGCAGTTCCATTTGTGTACTCAACACTCTTCTGAAGATCCATTGTTTCAAAAGCTTGATCCATTCCAAAGTGGCATATTTTGCTTCCCAGGCCATACTGCCACCATTTACAACAAAAGCTTCAAAGGCCTAAGTCAGAAACTCATTTGGCCCTTTTTGACTCTTTCTTACCCTGCTGGATGCCAGTATGGTGCCAGAGGCCTTGATGGCTGAGAATTCTGCAGACAAAGGTGACCTACGAATCATTATATCGGAGGGACCAGAGGACATCCCTCATCCTGGTTAGGGGAGAGATCTGAGGCAAACTAATTGAGGTGCATCAGGGAACTGAGCCACCATATGTAGTATAGACAGCACACCAAGAAAGCATCAGAAAGCAAAACGTGTTGCTTCTCAACCTCCTCCTCCTAGGGAGAGGAAAGGGTGGATTGATCTTTCGGTTTAAGGCCATTTTATTTACAATCCACCTCCTTTCTACTGTCTTTCCCTCTTGAAAAGATGGCTGTGAGCTCCTCTTCCTGTGGAGATGAGAAGACTTATGATCCTGACCATTCTCTGGCCTATTGTTCTCAAATGCACTGTCCTAGGTAGGTGCCGTCTGATGATGTCTCCATTTCGACTGATTCTCCAGTAGAAGAAGCTTTTGGAGAAGCAATCTTAAATATGATGAAGCATTTTGAGTGCGAGTCTAGGCAGATTTAAGAGGTGCAGAAAATGTACTACAACCTTTTGGAAATGAGCACCCTAGCCCCTTCCCTAGTACCCCCTGTTCTCGTGTCTTTTTTTGGATGCTTCTCAAATCATTTCTGTTGCAGTTGACTCCCTCAGCCTCATGTTCCCAAAAGACCAGATGGATTTTATAAAGTCACTGGTAAGTTTCTGTTTAAAAATCCTGTGGCAGACCCTTTTGCAGTTTCCCTCTCATCTGATAAGCATTTAATCTCCACCCCAGTGCCAGTACCCTCCCTTCAGACAAGGATAGCACAGCTATGGATAGAGGATTTAAAAGGTTTGTACTTCCTCTACTTTGGCATTCAGGGCTGCTAATTACCAATCCCAGATGACCAGTTACTTGGTATCCGCTCTGAATTCTTTGCATATGGTGGATTTGCAGGACACTGATTCTAAACAAATGTTATCCTTGGTTAATCGGGCTACAAAAGTGGCCAGACAAAACATTAAATGCAGTTATGATGCTGTAGATGCCTTGTCCCAGAGCAGCTGCTACAGGCTGTGTATTCTGCATGTAAGCATGGTTATGTAAACAGCCTATTCCTGAGGACTTGAAAACAAAAATAGTGGACTCCCCTTTAGACAAGGATCATTTGTTTTGACCCCATGCAGCCAACCTTTTCAAAACCCGTCAAGAGTGGAGTAAAACAATAGTAGACTGCAGGCAGCTTCTGTTAACCTCTTTAACTAGATACCAGTGAAACCACCTGGCCAACCCCCTACCCCTTTTGTCAGAAGGGACCTTGGATGTAGCCAGAAACACAAGAAGGCTACCAGAAAGAAATTCCCAGAAAAAAAGAGGGATGCCTCATTGCCTTCCTTTGGGGACACATTTCTGTGATAGTTTTCAACCTCCATTCTCCATTAACCCCCAGCTATACCCTGTCCCTCTCAAAAGCTGACCCAATCTTTCTTCACCTGGGAAAAGATTACCAACAGACAAATGGGTGCTATCATAAAAAAAGGTTATGCCATGTCCTGGATGTAGATTGCCCCTCTAAGTGGCATAAGCCCACCTCCATACAAACAGATTTATTTGCTGCCACCCATTTTACAGGAACTACTGGCACAAAAGAACTAGTGCCACTAGAATTTGTGGGAAAGGGTTTTCCTCCAGACTTCATAGTGCCAAGAAAAGAAGGGCAGTGGAGACCCATACTGGATCTCTCCTTAGTAACTGCCTTAAGTGCCACCTTTCAAAATGTTTTCCTGGCACACTGTGCTACCTTTCATTTTGCCACTGGCATTTCTAGTACCTTAGATCTAAAGTTTGCTTACCTCCATATACCAATTTGGATGCCTTGCAGGATATTCCGTAAGTTTTAAGTTTACTGCTCTGCCTTTTGGGCTTTCCACAGCCCCAAGAGTTTTCATAAAGTGCCTGGCACCAGTGATAGCTGCCTTCTGAACTCTGGGGAATTCACATTTTTCCTACTTCGATGACCTGTTAATCCAAGCTACTCCAACATAAATTCTTCAACAGCATCTCCGGTTCACCCTCCTCCCATATCAGTTTAGTGTTCACCATCAACTACAAAAAAAAATCACCCCCTGCAGCAGTATTAGGGCCTAGTTCTTCTGGGCTGCAGGTTGGACACAAAATTAATCCTGGCTTGCTTACTTCAAGAGAAGATGCAGAGCCTTACAAGTTGCTTCCACAACCTTGCCTCCCTCAGCAAGGGAGATCATAAGGGGATTTATGTTTACATGGCAGCTACTATCCATGTGTTCCTCGATCCAGACTGCATATGAGGAAAACCCAATGGTATCTGAAAACAGTTTGGTCTCTGCACTCTTTCCCTATGTACTTAGTGACTCCCCTTTTACTCTCTCTCAAAGGAAGGAGGGGTGAATCTCAGCCCAGGGCTTCACTTCACTACTCCAGCCCCAGTTCAGGAAATGCATACAGATGCCTCAGTTGCAGCATGGGGGACCTGAATAGGTAGCCAACAAGTGCAGGGCAGATGGCAGGCAGTGCTTCTAATGGAACAGATCAACATGAAAGAAATGAGGGCCATCATCCAAGCTCTTCAGATATTTTCATACTTTTGGAAACCAGGTACCCTACAAGTGTACATAGACAAAACAGCAGTACTATGATACATAAGAAAGGACCAGATCGGGGCTTTGCCACCTAGCAAAATGTGTCGCTCGCAGCCACATACATCCTGTCGCAGGACAATGTGCTGGCTGAATCTTTAAGTAGGCCCTTGCAAATGGACCTTGAACAGACCGGTATTCCAAGGCATTGTTTACCATTTCAGACCCCTCAGATAGACCTGTTTGTGTCAAAGACCAACAAACAGCTTCCATTATTTTGCACCAGGGACCCTTGCCCCTGAGCTTGGAGGGACAGATACTTTTTCTTTTCAGTGGACAGAGAAGCTCCTCTATGCCTTCATAGGTTCATACTAGGCTATCTGCCCTAGGGCATTTATAAGCCTAGCCAGAATGTGTTTGGCTTTCGCCACCCATTTTAAATTTATTTTGCTATGCCCTTTTTCGAGGTTAGTATACTGTGCCTCTGTCTAACAGTGACACAGAAGTGATACCCGGGGTAAACCTACGATCTCCCATCCCCTCATCAAGATTCCTTTTGAAGAGAGTCAATGAGGGACTCTTCCTAACCTGGACTGGGATTTTATTCCAGAGTGAAGGGAGCCTCTGGGTTATGAATCTGTCCCTCCAGCATGTCCTATTTATTTCAGTGCTGAGGTTCCCTTCACTGCCCCTTCATTTAAAGACCCCCCCCAAAAAAAAATGCTTGTTAGTGATTCTTTTTTGGTCAAGACAGCATTGGTTCCCTCTCTTTTTCCCTTCTAGCCAGGGGACAAGTATTGTAAACTGCCACACCAAGTGGATCTCATTATTCAGCAAAAAGGGTTGCTTCACCCCAATCTGTCATTCCTAAACCTAACTCTGTTGATGATAGTGCTCTGATTCCCTACAGGAACATTTTTCCGAGGATGTTAAGGTTGTCCAGGAAGACCCACCACTTAAATCTTGGATAGCCAAGTGGAAGAGATTCTCCTGTTGGTACCAAATAAATGGACTGGACATCAACCAGAGGAACCTTCCATTGTCAAATATCTGTAAAAACTGTTACATGCAGGTTTGGCACACTTTTCCATCAAAGCCCTCCTATAAGCCATCTCTGTCTGCTTACCCGTCACTTCCCCCACTTATGTCCAGGTCTGAGGCAAGCTATTTCTTAAAGGGGTCCTGCATCTTAGACCACATAGAGGTCCCAAATGGGTAATGGGATTTCAGCTTTGTCCTGGAGAAGTGTACCTTAACTCCTTTCGAACTGGCAACATCAGCAAACCTCAAATTTTGTACTTGGCAAACTATCCTCCTCCTCACTCTTTTTTCAGCTAGGCAAGTTTCACTCATGGCCATTCCTCCCTTTCTTTTTTTTCCCCCACAGAGACAGGGTGACCATAATTGATCTTCATTTATGCCAAAAGTAGTGAACAAGCCATCTCTGAGTCAGGTCACAGAATTGAAGGGGGACATTCACAAACAGCCAAAATTCTATTTTGATAAAAATCATTTTCAACATCTGATCAGACCTGTTTGTTTTTCTCATTGACTCTAAACTAGGCCAGCCAGTATCCAAGAAAACCATTGCAGGCTGGATCTGTAAGGACATCTCATTAACTGTCTACATGGCAACTCCTTGCCCCCTTGCCGTCGTGTCCTCAGGCGAACTGTACCACAGCAGTAACAGCCACTGGAACTTTTTACACAGGAATGGATGCCAGTTCCACCTGGTCATGGATATGCATTTTCACTAAGCACTACAGGCTATAGATGCATTTTCAAGGTTCAGAGCTGCTTTCACTAGGTCAGTCCTGTCTGAACTCTTGGACTCTTAAGTAACCTCCCTTATTTTCCCTTTCATTCTGGGAGTCATCCATGTGTTATGAATACTGCGACAGTCATTTCAGTCAGAACATAGTACAATTGTGTAAGATCTTAATATAACAGTAGATGTCCTGCTGACCACTGTTGAAGTATTCTTTCCCACTCTCCTTCCTCTATACTTTCAACATCTGCTTTCTCTATCAGTTCCTATCCTGTGGGAAACACCTTAGAACTGAGAAAGCTTTCAGTTGACCAGTTTTCAGTCTCTCAGGATCTTCAGGCCACTGACTTGGGGATGGTCTGAGAAATTATGCTCGATGTTCATGTTTCACTGTTGCAGTCATCACACTTTGGGTTATCTGCCTGCAAGTAGCCCTCAGCCGGCCTGAATACCAGAGTCTTGGGATTTCTGCTTTGGATGCTGTCGCTTTTTCCATGACGTCAGGTCGTCAGGGGTATAAAACAGGCAGCAGATGACATTACATCAGTCTTTCTTGCCCTGCTGTGCCCGAAGCAGAAGCAGTTTGCAAGTGCCGGTCGGCTGACTCCTGAAATTTTCATTTTCGAGTTTAAGACCTGAAGTCTTCAAAAAGATAAATACCCCATTGGGGATCCTTTTTTCTTGCTCTAATCGATGTCAGAAAAAATTAATAATTGTCTTGCCTGTGGAAAGCAAATACCTCAGAGATTTTCATTCTTACTGCGTCACCTGTTTAAGCCTAGACCACGACATCCCTTGCCATCACTTTTGTGCCTTGTTCAACACCCGTACTATTCGTCGTCCGGCTATTTTTGTAGCTAAATACTTTAGTTCTCGCTCTCTGTACTTCGAAATGGCTTCGTTAAGCCATCCGACTACCTGTCTTCCGAAAAAAGTAAGGATAAAGACAGACCGCATTGGTCCAAAACTGCCGATGACACTTCTGTTAAGCTAGTCGCCAGTCTGCCGGTACTCAGTGAGGCACTTTTGCAGCCCCTGATACCCATTTCTACAGATTCGCAGGCCTCTGCTGAGACCCATTCGGAGTTGGGTATGCTGCAAGATGGTTCTTCGACTATGGAACCTGCGGATGTCTCTACCTTGGATGGGACCAGAGCCGGTGTGTAGGCACCGGCTTCTGAGGGGTGTAGTCAGGCCTATGGATTTTCATATTAAACCGACAACTTCGTTTCAAGCTAAAAATACCAAATTCCTCAGGCCTAAAGCTCGCACTACACCTAGAAAACCGATGACCAAAGTGCATTCTTAGGCCCACATGCCTCAAAAACAAATGATTAGAATGGCTGAAGATCTTATTACCTTAATTAGGGGAAGCCAGTCTTCCCCCTCTAAGAGACCTAGAACAGATTTTCCTTCTGATTCTTCTGATCAGGAGTTCTGATATCTCTGTTCCTTCTGACTACCCGGATTTACCCTTATCCTGGGAGAGTAAAGCTTTGATACCCTGGTCAGATGATAGCATTGATAACCCACGTGTTAGGAATACTACAGTGGTGATCAGTAGGACATCTACAGTTATGGAAATTTCTTACACAACTGTCCTTTCACTGGAGTTTGGTTTGTATCCATTGCCCCACTAACCTCCCAACATGCCCTCCACCTAGAAACGTGATGGATTTTATAGAGTAGACAGTAAATACAAACACCTCTTCAAGCACCCTGTTGCAAGACTCTGCAGTTATTTATCTGGATACTGCCAGAAGACCCAAGCTGCTTCTGGCTAATATTACTCTTCCCAGTGATGGGGTCATTACTTGGACAGGTTTTGTGTGCCTGTCTTTTCTTACTACCCCAGTCTATTCCCACTATCTTTTTCTCACCAACTAGGATGACGTTTCTTATTTTCTAATTTCAGGAGCAAGTGATTCAACCTTGACAGAGACTTTTGGGTGAGGACACTTATAACCTTTGCATACATATTGTATAACTGTCACTTGGCTCTCTAAAATAGCCTCTGTAATATACTCCGTGTTGAATTGATGTGTTCAACATACTTGGTTGCTGTAAAAACAGCCCTTGTCCTGGCTGACCAAACCACCTACCTTGTTAAACTGAAAATAAAATTGAGAGATCTCATTTACTCAGGATACAAAACTTAGTTCAGATGTTCTTCGTGTTTCACTGTTGCAGTTATTGCATTTGGGTAATCCTGCTGGCAGATTTCTCTCAGCCGGCCTGAATTCCAAAGTCTTGGGTCCTGCGTCTGTTGCTTTTGCCCCTTCCCTGACGTCAGGTCGACAGGGGTATAAAAAGCGGCCGACGCCATTTTCTTCAGTCTTTCTTGCCGTGCGGTGCCCGAAGCAGAAGCATTTCGCAAGTGCCGGTCGGCCGACTCCTGAAATTTTCGTGTTTGAGTTTCAGAACCAAAGTCTTCATTAAAACTAAGTACCCCAATGGGGAAACTTTTTTCTTGCTCCAGACCGATGTCAGAAAAAGTTAATAATTGTATTACTTTTGGAAAGCAAATACCTCATAAGGATTTTCATTCTTACTTTATTCCTTGCCTAGGCCCTGATCACAACGTTTCTGGTTATCGGTTTTGTGCTAGATTTAACCAACGCACTATTAAGCGTCTATTCTTTTGCTTTAAAGTATTTTGGTAGCAGGTTTAATTATCCTAAAATGTCAGATAGCCATCCGACTACCGGAGTTTAAAAAAACCGCAAAGAAAAGGATAAAGAAAAACAACCGAGGTCCAAAACCGACAACAAAGCTTCTCCTAAGCCAGTTGCCAGTTCTCAGTAAGGCACTTAGCCCCTGACACCCACTACTTGAGTCGCAGGCCGCTACCGACTCCCACATGGAGTCGGCCATGCCTCTGGATACTCAAAGTATTGGAGCCTCGGATGCTAATCCCTCAGATGGGTCTGGAGTCACTGAGCAGGTACCAGCTTCTGAGAGTGTACTCAGACCACAACATCTTCACATTAAAACAACTTCAGCTTCAAGACAAAGACTAAAGCAGCTTCTAAAGCAAAGAAACACTCAAGAGCCACGTGTACAGGCCTCTATGCCCAAAAAACAGATGATCAAGATGGCCGAAGACCTGATTACCTTGATCAGGGGTTCCCATCTTCCTCCTGATAAGAGGCCTAGGCAAAAGACTGACTATGAATCTTCAGATCAGGTTTCTATTTCTTCTGATTCCTCTTCTGATCAGGGATATTCTTTACCCCCCTATGAGAATTCTGATGCTGAAGAAATCTATACCTTTGACTTTGCTTTGACTTACCGAGTACATTTGCAGGCACAATTCCTGCCAGGAAAGGAAAATACTTTGGCAGACGAACTGAGCAGAAACCTCATGGATCCCCACGAGTGGCAACTGGATTAAGTCTTCAGCATGATAACAGGGAAATGGGGATGCCCGGACATAGATCTATTTGCCTCCCCTCACAACTACCAACTAAAAAGATTCTGCACAAGGACTTGTCACAGACAAGCATGGAAAGTGGACGCCCTATCTTTCATCTGGAAAAACCTATCGGTATATGCCTTCCCTCCACTGCCTCTCCTCCCCAAGGTACTCCTAAAGGTCAGACAGGAGAAACCAAAGATGATGCTTATTGCCCCAGACTGGCCCTGCCAGTACTGGTATCCAGTCCTAAGGAACTTGTCTTGTTACCCAGCTTGGACCTTTCCTCAATTACCTCGTCTACTGTCCCAGCAAAACAGTCAGATCCTGCACAGCCAACTCAGGACATTAAACCTGGCAGCATGGCGGATAATGTAGTCATACAAAAAACACCTCTCAGCAAAGCTGTGATGAATGTCTTTCTGGAAGCCAGAAAGCCTAGCACAAGAAAGTCTTACTCTGGAAAATGGAAGAGATCCTGTGCTTGGAACCAGGCACAAGGAACTGATACAGCTGTACCAAATATTCCTCAGATTTTGCAATACTTAACTGAGATGATGGACAAAGGCCTATCCTTTTCATCAATTAAAATTCATGCCTCTACCATTTCGGCTCATTATAATACAGAGCCAGCATTTTTTTCTCACACTTTATTAAAGCAGTACCTTAAAGGAGCCAAAAATTTAAGGCCTCCAAGGAGATCACCAGTACCTGCATGGGACCTCAACTATGTCTTGGAAAAGCTAACCCTGCCTCCTTTTGAGCCAGCTGCTACTGTTGATATAAAGTTTTTATCTTGGAAAACAGCTCTGCTCCTAGCAATTACTTCTGCAAGACGAGTTTCAGAGCTACAAGCACTCATGGCTGTGGAGCCTTTTATCGTTTTTTATCCAGACAGGGTCTCTCTGAGAACAAACCCAACATTTATGCCTAAAGTGGTGTCCAATGTAGCTCTAAACCAAACTTTTCATCTACCAACTTTTTATCCAAATCCACAGAACAAGGGGGAGAATTCTGCACTCTTTGGATGTACACAGACAGCTTAGATTCTACTTGGACAGGAGCAATTACTAGTGGCATATGCTGCAGGATCACAAGGAAAGGCTATCTCAAAGCAGACTATCTCAAAGTGGATAGGCCGCTGCATTCATTTATGCTATTCACACCATGGCAAGCCAGTGCCTAAGGGCATTAGGCCACATTCCACCAGAGCTGCAGCCCCTTCAGCAGCTTTTCTCTGGGGAGTTCCAACCAGACACATTTTAGAGGCGGCTATTTGGAGTTCAGTGCACACCTTTACAAAGCATTACAATCTGCCATTCTACTCTAAAATCCAGATCAGTCTTTGCCACTGCAGTTCTGCAGGGACTCATAGCTGCTCCTAATGCTGTTTAGCTCCAGCCTCCCAACCATAGCTTTGGGACTCTACCCAAATGTAATGACTGCAACAGTGAAACATGAACAACATAGTACAGTTGTGTACACTTACCATAAATGTAGTTAGTGTGTATTCACTGTTGCAGTCCAGGTGACCCACCTACCATCCCCCTTTTTTCTATGGTTCCTATCTTTCCTTCTCTGATTTATACAACCTGTGTGGTGTATTTGCTTATAGATGAAGGTAAAAGTTATATTGGTACATTTATATATATATAAAATTTGGCTACCCTTGTAAAGGGCACCTGACCTATATAAAATTTGGGTACCCTTTTAAGGGGCACCTGACATCTGGGGCAAGAAAAACTGAAGAAAATGGCATCGGCCGCTTCTTTTATACCCCTGATGACCTGACGTCAGGGAAGGGTTGACAGCAGCCGATGCAGGACCCAAGACTTTGGAATTCAGGCCGGCTGAGGGCAAACTGCCAGCAGGATTACCCAAATATAATGACTGCAACAGTGAATACACTCTAACATCTGCATTTATGGTAAGTGTACACAACTGTACTGTCCTTTCCCTCCCGTGCAGAGGGAATAAAGGGCTTTGATCACATACATAGTATGTGCATACTGAAGGTTTATAGTTGCTTTCATAACTTTGCCATATAGACCACTACATGGGATGTCTCTAGTGAAATGCTGCACCTCCCTACCATTTGTCTGTTTTAAGGCACGGTACTTAAAATCGCTTGTGAACTTTCCCTCCTTGACGTCACCAAGAAGTTGACTGAACTTTGGTCTTGGTGATGTCAGTGGAGAGTGTGTGGTTGCATCCATAGACTTTAGTGAGTGCACCACAACATATGGGCTGGTCAGATCTGTTAAGGTGTATGTACACGCTCCCATGCAAGCCATTGAGTAACATCTACAAAGGGATTAAGTAGAATTATACCATGCGAACATCGCAAACCCGACAAACGTGCATGCTGATTGGCTAATCCAACCAGCGTGCACATAGTAAATCCTACAAGAAACAACGCAAAAAGTCCGGTCGCTAAATATCATGCGGCGACAGCAAATAAACAGTAAAGTAAATCTAATACCCAAAACACACAACAATTTAACGAAAACACAGAAAACTAACCAATTTCCATACTACACTCCTCATTCCCTCACCTCGAACACTAAAAAAATAAAAAGTCATGCAGTCGCAAATACATCACACACACACTACATAACCACCACTTAAAACACAATAAAACCAAGCATTCTCATAAAACCATTCACTTACCTATATTCCCTACAATACCTATACACAGACAACTCCAAAATGAACATACTAAAACACACCACACATCCCTCGCAAAGTCAAAAACACACACCATACCGAACGTCCACATCAGCATACATCTAATAAAAGCGCATACAACACCATCTAGTGACCAAATAGTAAAAGTACATATTTTAAAATATTAATACAAATTAAAACTACACCACATTTCAACATACCTATAACTACTAAAACATAACTACACGTTATAAACTTCTACACTGCTTAAACTATATTATACCAAGCACCACCTAGCCCTTTCCTAACATTTCCTGAAAAACTAAAAAATAACATGTATTTAAATTAAAACAGAAATAAACAATAAACACAAACTGAAAGTGTGGACTATTTTATCTCACAAAAAGTGGAAGAATACAAAAAAAGCAAACAAAAACATAAATAACAACAATACAAACATAATACAAAACAAACTAACACCATGGTATAATAGCAATAACCCACTTCTGGGTGTGGGTAATGCTGGATTTACCCACGGTTGTCTTTGTTTGGTCCCTCGGGCTTCGCCCTCGGGACCAAACCATGCCAACCGTGGGTAAATCCAGTATTACCCACACCCAGGCATGGGTTATTGCTATATTATACAATGCCTCCCCCAAAACGTGCACGCTGATTGGCCAGCCCAACCAGCGTGCCCGTTGTAAATCCCTCAATATACTAACGGAAAAAGGTCCGGTTGCCCGGACTTTTTCCGTTAGTATAAAACAGTCTCGCTATGTTAAAAGAGTTTAACATAGCGACACAGGTTTAAAAAAAGCAACGGAGATCTCCGTTGCTTTTTTTAAAGCTGTCTTGCTATGTTAAACTCCTTTAACATAGCGACAGTGTGTAAAAGCAATGGAGATCTTGCGATCTCCGTTGCTTTTAAAGCTGTCTCGCTATATTAAATGGGTTTAACATAGAGACAGCTTTAAAATAAGCAACGGAGATATCCGTTGCTTATTTTAAAGCTGTCTCGCTATGTTAAACCCATTTAACATAGCGAAACAGTAAAAGCAACGGAGATCTTGCGTTCTCCGTTGCTTTTGCCAACTCTGATGTACTGCGCAGGTGCGCAGTACATCAGAACTGCCGCAGAATACCAGACAGCCGCGGAAGGGCAGTAAACAGGCATTATACAATGCCATTATTTAAGAAAAGTAATTATTTCTTTCTTAAATAATGTCATTATAATAATACGCCTGGGTGTGGGTAATGCTGGATTTACCCACGGTTGGCTTTGTTTGGTCCTCGGGCTTCCTGGGACCAAACCACGCCAACCATGGGTAAATCCAGCATTACCCACACCCAGGCGTGGGTTATTGCTATATTATGTTGGCAGGTACTTAAAAAGTTTAAGAAGCATTTTATTAAAATACTAGCAAAATAATTCTAATCAGATACACTAGGAAATGCGTTGTGACACTTAATTTGCAAGGTGCTGTGATGTACACCTTGAATGTGACTACATTTGAAGTAATCTCTAGCTCTAGTGCGTTAGTCTTGTAATCTGGGTTTGTCTTCAGTGTGCATTAGAGAGGTGATGCAAAATCTGTCTGTTCTGTCAGCTGACCTGAAAGCTTTGTTTTAACTGATCTTCATTTCTGACAGTCTTATTGGAGGGAAATTTGATTGTCTTGGAGTTGCCTTTGTGGCCCATAAGTAACTCCATACTGTTTTAACTATTGCCTTCTTTTTACCCTCTGGTTTGAACCCAATATAATTTAGTATTTTAATTACAGGATTATCTGATATAAGGAATACATCCCATGTTCTCTACCAGATCAAAGTCCAGTACATTTTTTTTCATACTTGGGGACAAGAATGATTACATAGCATTAATAAATAATGCTGAGATAGAGTTGAATCAGTGCTTCGGGAAAATTTTAAGCTCTTGTTCCACTGAGAGCTTGTTGCCCATTATTTGTTGGTTGGTGTTTAGGAATTTAGCAACATTCATATTGAAGTTGCATCATTTGAAAAGCTCTTTAGTCTAGATACTGTCAGCTGAACACTTAAGTTTGCAGTTTTTCATGAGTCTTGGTTATTAATGACTAAAATAACATATTTGGTAGCTATTTTTGCGTACCCATGTTACTAGAATTGCAGTGCAGCTGCATTAAAATGTGTCAAAGTATAGCAAAGATCAATACAAGCCTTGTTTCACCTTTTGAAAATAAAGCCTGTGAAGTCGGTCTTTGAGGACAGCATCAGTACTTTTATGCACATATTCTGTAAAAAAGTGATGTAAATATATACTGGATTTTATTAGAATGGAATATAGTTTTACTTTATGCTGGAACATTGCTTCATAATAGATTATTATCAAACACAAATGTTAAAACAGGAAACTGTTCTGTATACCATAACTGTGACATTAAAAGTCTGCCTAGAAACTCTGCAGCTCAGAAATGTGTTGTGTGTCAAGAGAAATGGGTCTTGTTATGAAACAGAGGTAATTTATTTACCTTCAGAAATTCTCTGGTGATATGAAATGAAACTTGTGCATTTTTTTCAATTCTTAAGAAATAGAGGTGAAATGAAAGGCATTTAGTCAGTGAAAAATACTAGTAGATTCTGTTCTAAAGCCTGAGAGATTGTGCATAAATGTTTTTGCCTGCCTGGATGTACACACACACACACACACACACACACACACACACACACACACACACACACACACACTCTTGACGTTATCATATGCAAGGGTTATGTTACTGTATCACATAAAAGAAGCATTGATCTGATGTTCCCAGTACCCAAAAAGCTTCAGCTATGAAGTTTCATCTCTAACCCTGCTTTGATTATATTTCCCTGTATAAAAGCACATAGGGTGCTGACACACAAGGTTATGCTGTTAGCCTTTTCCTTTGGGGAAATTGAAGAAAGGATCCTCTTAGCTCATTTAGCTGTATGCTACAGTGTTGAAGACTGCTCTAAACAGCCTGCTAATTAGGTCATATGGGCAGGGTGGAGAGGAAATCTAGTAATATCTTTTCTTTCTGGAATTCTTTGAAAAGCCTGCTTTTTCCTGTAGTAGAGTAAATCTGGTTGTGACAAACTTTCCTGCATTTTTTTTCTGTAAGTTATGAAATGTAGTGTCTGGAAGCATCATTCTTTTTTATAGGCTAGCAATCATGTATTGTTTTCCATTCTATGAAGTGCAGACCACTGAATTCTTCTTTCTTGCTTCAGCAGGATAAAACTAGTTAAAAGTCCCATATATTAGGTTGTGCAGAAGCAGTTAACTGAATGTCCTTTTTGCAAAAACATTTTTTTGAAGAGCATGTTGGTACAGTGTTGTCCCAGTGTGTTTTGTCTTAAATATTTGAATCGAAGACCACTTTCGTAAGCTGTTGTTTGGAGGTGTTCCAGATACAGCTATGTTATGTATATGCTGTTGTTTTTACTATTCCGCTTTCTTCTGTTACAGGCCATTTTAGATCTTTCCTTTTTCTGTGGTAGCACTCAAAAGTAGTAGGGCAGCTGCAAGTTAGACGAAAGTGATTAACATAGATCGAAAAGCAAAGCTCACAGCTACTGCTTGTTCTGTGGGCAGTAACCTTGGCAGTCTATATGAAATATTAGTGCCCACTGCTGTATAAGAATGACATAAAATAACTGACAATGTATAAATCGCCAATGTATTTTTTCTCCTGAATGATCTATTTTTGCCACCAGTGGTTATTATGAAAACTTTTCTTGTCCGGTTCCTTTGTACATACTAAACTGAGTTTTCTGATGTAACAGAAGAGTTGGAGAAGGTTAAAATTAATCATTATAGTTTGTAGTTTTTAACAGCAAATTTGAGGCAGGTGATCCACTGGTATGGGTACTCACAACCTGAGGCTTTATTTCTACTTCAGTTTGAAAAACTGCAAATTCACGCTCTAGTAAGATATGGACTGAAGTCCATTGCACACCCGTAATTGTATATTAATCACCCTGAGGCTGCTATATCTCTGGGGAGGGAGGAATTTCCTTCCTTTGAGATAAGTGCAGTTGCACATTCGGCCACACACAACCATTGTATACTACTGTAGCAGGCTCTGTTCTGCAGTGCTGCCTTAGCCATGTAGTCTATTCCACTGTACTGCACATTTGGAGTCGAAAGGGAGTGAAAACTGTTCTCCTGCATGCATGTTTTTTTGGCTAATGGCTATCTGAAAAATGTTGTTTACAGAACTGTTACTGAAAACTTCTATTGCCTCATTACGATTAGACACTGTGACATTTGAGTTTGAATATTGCACTGGCATTGTGGTTACTTATGACTAATAACATTTGTTTCATTAATACTTTTGTGCACCAATTGTGAATTTATAGGAGGAGTTTTAACTTCCCTTTGCTGCTACACTTCATCATCTAAGTACAAGAAATCTGAACAAACCTATAAATGGGGGGATCAAACGCCAAAATCGGGGGAAAATTTTAAGTACTGCTAGTCCTAAATACTCTTTCGTAAGACACTGGCGCGCCCCCCTCCTTCTCTGCTGTAACCCAGCGTCTTGGACAATTGCTTTTGGATACTGGTGTCCCCCTCTCTGCAGTCTACAGGACGACCTACCCCAAGCAACAAAGTGTAGGTGTTTGCTACGATTTCTCCATTGTTTTTTTCCTTATTTTCGATAACCGTTCTGGCTTGCACACCCGCACAGACAGTCAGTATTTGTGGTCATTTTTATTTCTCCGCACAGACCGTCAGTATTACTGGTCGTTTTTATTTCTCCCCTTTCAGATCTAAGCAGCCTCGGTCAGTAGAAGTAGTTCCCCTTCTTGGTCACTAGATGGCAGTGTATCATAGAGCTTATTAAACTCCCACCAGTCCTAACCCAAAAAGTCTGATAACAATCAGAGAATAAGGTCTACAAAGAAAGGGTATAGTATGTATATTCACATAGCTGCATTTACCCCAGTCAAGTGTATTGATACCAGCCCTGTCTCTAAAGTAGATTGTACCTAGTAAAGTTGTGCCCTCCATTACAGTTGGGGTTTCCAGGTCATGTAAGCTTAAACTGACCTTAGAAATACAAGGAAAGTGCTATTCCTGTTTGTTTTCCATATGGACTCTTGCCTCTTTCAGCTGGGCTAGCCCTGCTTTGTTCACCCTCGCTGCGCTTTTGCTCACTCCACTCCCCTACACTACCCCTATTCCAACCCACCCCAGTTCAGTTTAATTTATAACAATAGACCACTCCTGTCCATTACCTCAAAGCTCCTCCCACCAACCTAATTACCCTATCACATTCAACTACCCAATAATTAGCCATCTTACCTGTACTACTACAACCCTCATCACAGAACTATTATTCCATCTACTCTGTCAACTCTCCCTAATTATAATAAGCAATGACAATTTAAGACAACTCCTCTGTACAATCTCCAAGCTCTTCAGCTTTTATTATCAGCCTTAACAAACTATCATGTCCAACTTCGCAACAACCTAACCACCCCTAGACAGTCTAGAACTCTATACTATAACTCAGCCCCAACTAACATTCATTTAGCCCCATACCTCTTTCAAACCTGTCACACAGACTATCACCTACACAGACTACTTCCACTCAGTAGAAAGTCCCACTCCTCTCTAAAGCACATTAAAATATCCATCAAACTTAAACTCTATTCATATCTACTAAAAAGACTTGCATGTTGTGGGGTCATGCACCCTAACCCAGGTCCAGACACACCAAACCCCAAACAAAACAACCCCTATTCTGTAGACCGAAATCCTCTTTCCTCTTTCTTAATCTAAATGTGAGAAGTATCTTAACAAGGTCCATGACCTCCATCCCCTATTAGCTCTATGCAGACCTGAAATTATCTTACTGAGACCTGGCTAAACCCAGAAAACCACAATAATAAAATTACAGCCCCAGGATATAATATTTGCACAGAAAGAGCAGGTGAAAAGGGTGGGAGGGGTAGCCGTAGTGTACAAAGACCACCTCATCCTCTAACAACTAGATATTACCATCCCAGAATTCAATAATGCAGAACTCATCCTTGCCAAGTTTAAACTGAACCCAAATAACATATTAATATCATTGGCTGCTACATCCCCCAGGAAATAATATTACAACCTTGCAAAACCTAGTAGAATGGATCTCAAACTCCCTACCCCAAGAAAATATCCTGCTAGGTGACTTTAATATAGACAGGCTCAATTGTTCTAGCCAAAATCCACTCATCCATATTAACCTCCATGGCTTTACCCAAGTTATCACTTCCCCCACCAGAAATGACAATCCAAATGCCAGTCCATACTGGACTGGATGCTTGTATCCCACCCAACCCTCGCATCCCTAGCTGGATGTCTACCTGACATTTTCAGTGACCATCAACCAACATAGCTACTGAAACCCAAAACTCTCCAAATAAGCCAGGTAACTCAAAGGAGTCAGAAACAAAAAGAACTTTAACCCTAATGACTTTATCTATGACCTAAGATGTTGCAACTGGACCCCTCTAAAACAGTTAACTCTAGAAGATGCCGCAGTGTACTTTAATACAACCTTCATAAAAATACTAAACCATCATGCCCCCTCCAGAACCACAAGAATAAAAGCTAAATATGCCCCCTGGCTAACTAAACCCACCAGATCAATTCTCAAAGAAAGGGACAAAGCATGGATTAAATTTCAGAAAAACAAAACCCAACTGGATACACAAAAATACTTACAACTGTGTAATAAAGCCAAGAAATGCATCAAAATAGACAAAATCACCTATTACCAAAATCTACAAGAAAGACTTACAAAAATACCCAAGAAGTTCTGGACTGCAATCAACTCTGTATTGTAACCTGGGAAAACTACAGCTCCCACACCTATAACTGGAAACCACCATGATAACATCCCCACCCAGTTTAATAAATACTTTACAGAGACAATCCAGGTCCTAGCTAATAACCAACTTAATACCAGTCCCCCTACCTCAACAAATATACCAAGTACAAATGAACCACAAAATAACTCCCACTTTATCTTTCGGCCAGTGTCAATCAAAACTATTAAAAAACTCCTCCAAAAACTAAACCCACCACCCTGGCTGCCGATAACCCACCCACAGAATACCTCCAAATAGCTGCAGCGGCTATAGCCTACCCTGTTGCAATCCTCATCGTCTGTCTCCGAGCACAAAGTACCCCATATATAGAAAACCTCCCATATCATACCACTACACAAAGGAGGTAACGCCTTTGAACTCAACAACTGTCATCCTATTGCTATTTTATCACCTTATCAAACATTCTAGAATGGGTCATTCACGCACAACTCCTGGATTACCTTCAAAAAAACAATTTGCTATCCAAAAAGCAGCATAGCTTTAGATCCTTGCATAGTACCACCATGTCACTTATAGCATTCACTAATACAATAAATTAGCACAGAAACAATGGACTAGTCTCTGCCTTATTAGATTTATCTAAAGCGTTCAATATGGTAAACCACAATAAACTTCTCCATACACTATCTACCCTAAACCTCAGTTTCTCCTCCATCACATGGTTTAAGAGCTATCAGGTCAGCAACAAGCAGTGACATTTCAGAACCAAATATCCTGTCTACTACCAGTATCTGCAGGAGTCCTCCAAGGCTCCATCCTAGGCCGATTACTCTTCACTGTGTTCACCAATCAATTCTCATCTTCCACAACAAAGGCCACAATAATTCAAAAAGCGGATGACATCACAATCGTATGTGCTGCCCCAACACTTGAGCACCTCCACTCCCAAACACAAGAATGCATCTCACTAGCTCAGCTAAAACTAAATTACTCCTCTTCACCTCTTATAGAACCTTCCCCCAAGCAGACAACTTTACTATCACCTCTAGTAATAAAACTGCTATTACCCCAACTACCCACACCAAACTTTTAGGCATGGAAATAGACAACCACTTAAGATTCGACTTACATATTGCTCCAAGTATAAAAGTTTACAAAAAACTGGGGCTACTCTATCACAACAAGCAATTTCTCTCCAAACTATCCAAAACCACAATAGCCAGGACACAACTACTATCCACCCCTCCTATGCATCCCCAGTATTCACTAACCACCGTAAATCCGAACTACACAAACTTGAATCCTGCTACAGTAAGATAGCTAAATTTGCAACACAATCATCACATAGAACACATCACTGTCAATCACTCAAAAAACTTAGCTGGTTGGAGTTCATTCAGCTACTTTAACTCTATTAGTTCACTAGCTCACAAGTTATACTACAACTCAGACAAAATCCCAGCTCTCCAAAGTCTTATACATCCTCACACCACAGCAAGAACCTTGAGATCAAGCACCCTTAACCTCCTTGAAGTTACCAAACATAACGACGAAGCAGGAAAATTTCTATTTGGCTGCTACATTTCCAAACTCTGGAACTACTTACCTCCTCACCTAACATCATATAATTCCACGATACAAAACTATTAAAATCCCACCTTAAGAACAACTGGCTGTGCTCCTGTCTCACCCCTGGGTAAAGACAGACATACAAGCAAATATCTGTATTCATTGGCAAATTTCAAGTCTAGTTTCTCACCCTGTTTCTAGTCCAAAAGTGACTTTATCACATGTATGCAACTGTCTGCATTGATAAGCACATACTGCACCATAATGTATCTATGAGCCTGCTAAGAACTGTATATATTTTGTGTGTATAATTCTGCAATATACTGCATGTATTAAGTGTGTATAAGTCTGAAATATACTGTATACTTAAAGAAGTGTGATACCCCTAAATGTATATCTTACTATGAGCCTGTGCTTACTGGTCTATATTTATTAATGTTAGTATACCTGTTTTGTTTGTTTATGCCACTATCCTTAACTTGTTCATGTATGGAAATGGAGCTTTTCTCCCCGGGTCTCTGCTGAAAATAGACGTGTCCAGTCGGACTTTCTTGGTCAACAAATGTAAAATAAATTATAAACTCATATAGTTGATAGCATAGCAGTTTTTGCATTAGCTTGCATTTTCTGAAGAATATGAAGTCAGACTGGTATGTCTGACATTGTTTACTGACTTCAGTTTTCAAGTTTTTGCCAGGAAACTCATCATTTTATGAGGAGCAGACCATAATGGGAGGCAAAAATCTGGACATTCTGAGGTGGACAGCTGTGACTTAAGCGTATAACTATGCTTTTTCTTTTACTGTACAAATATGTTCTGTGTAATTGCATGACACAGTACAGGGTAAATTATATGTCCACCCACACACCTACAACTCCTTTTTCCCCATTTTTGCACATGGGGTCAGGGTGTTACTTTGCCAGTTGGCAGTCATCTAAAGCCAAGGTTTACACTGCTGAGTGGCTAGCCCTGCCATAGTACTTCCACACTACATGCTTGCACACACACTCATACCTATTGTCAATTTAGAGTGTCCAATAGACCTGTAGTGTGGGTATGAGATGCCTTGCATTTTTACATTAAAAGGCAATTTTCTGTAAATGTGATTGAGCATTGTTTTCTCCTTAACTGAACTTTGCTCAGAACAATGAATGAGCACAACGTTCCCTTTATTTCAGATGTTGTCTTACTAACTCTGAGTCAGCAAGCTAGTTGACATGATCTACAAATTCTGGCACTTCGTCTGTAATTATAAAGTCTCATAAAAGTTGTAATGTTTTTTTTCCCCACTGGATTTTGTATAGCACTCCAAGTAATCACAAGAAATAGTTCTTGAAATGTTTTACCCTGAGCATGGATTAGAGCAGAGACTGTATTTCTGCTGTCCGCATATAAATGGTTATATTCTGTTTAATTTAGACAGCAAAAGAAAACAAAGTCAAGGTATCCTTTGGGACTCTAAGAGTTGTTTTGTTATAATTTATTTTGCCAATAAATTATGCAGTTATGATTCTTATCCATTCGCCGCATAATTAAAATACACAAATATTTTGAGCATTAACCACGAGGATTGTAGAAAACCTTGCTTGTTATAGGGTACTTGGGAAGATAAATTAAACATGCTACCACCTGCAGTACTATACATTTTCATCCCCTTTGTATATTCTGAAGTACTGTGGGCTTGTAAGTTCTGCCTCAAAGATGCAGGGGGAAAAAACACTATAGATCAGATGTAGTCCAGTTTATCAATCAGAATGCCCTTCCCTAAGATCCTAAGTAGTAAAGTTTAGCATAAGTCATCCATTACTCAAATGATAAGGTCTGCTTTACTGGTAGGGTAGGGATTGTTTCAGTTGGATATACAAGCAAATCAGAAAATACTATATACTTAACTGTTCATTTTATGTAGGCTCTAGTTAAATGAACAGTCGGCGAATGCAAATTTGATAGTGAAAGAAATGTACTAATCCCTATTTTGTTTGAGTGAGAGTCTTCATCTTGGGGTGGTGACTGTATTCACTGTTTGCTACTATGTTGCTTATCTTATACTTTTTCGTATATATAGAGTGCTTTCCTTGCACCTTAGGAAAGACTGAGGGACATTTTTATTTGAAGGGAGGTTTACCTACTGTCAGTGCTTGAAGCTATGACATACTGACATAGAACATGAAATTGGAATTTACAGATGTTGTTCATTAGATCACTGATGCAATCGCCCAAGGTATATGGGATGTATCCTGCCAAGGGTCAGATGTCCATCTAGCTCCAAAAACTTTAGGGCACCTTCCATCTGTACGACCCTTCGAACTTGAGGGTGAGTTGGTATCAAAGCAGACATATGGATGGCAAAAATCATAACTTTCTTGGCATTAAAACTAGCAGCAAATCTCGTTCAGTGCTGTGGCTTCAGATTCAGCAGTCAGCTTGATTTCTTCAAGTGGGCAAGTAAATCTAGACTAATTTTAAATTACTACAGGGAACTATTTTGGAAAAAGTCTGTTAGATTAGGTGATGCTGCTATGTTAAAAGAAAGACTTTTGTTCAAGGAATCTGTTTTTATACTTCAATATATTGAACATTCTTGTACCTCATGAGTTAAACTGTGATAGTAATTGGAAATACCTGATTTAATTCAGTGTTTATTGCTGGATTGTCTTGATTGTTTTATTGATGTTTGTATATAAGGTGAATACATTTTTAATGTTGAGTTACTTCTTGAAGACCATATTGGCTGAGGTGCTAAAATTTATTTAATAAACTTTTGGAACTGTTGCCAGTTGTATTTATCCAGTGCTATTCATTTTTGGGTGGTTTTGAAGTTAGTGTAGACCCTCTGCTGACATAGAGAGAGAAAGCTCTGACTACAGCCCAGATGAACCTGGGTTTGATTTAGTGGCTCAGGTGTCTGATGGAACAGCAAAGAGGGTGGGGGTGTGCTCATGCTGAGATGGCTGGATTAAGTGGGCATTGCCCATGACGTCCCTGACAGAGGGTGGAGTTGTACAGGGGAGGGTATAATGTAGTAGAGGATTGGGACGGAGCATGGCTGAGCTTCCAAGGAGATGGAGCATGATGTTGCACTTTACCATTGCACTCCTTCCTCCATGACATCTCCATGTAACCAGATGAAAGATGGGGAAAACAGTGAAGGGACAAAAAAAAACTAGAAGTCCACCCAGCAGAAGTAGGACGGCATTGCTTCCTGTCTCCAGAATGCCCTTAAGGTCCATGTCAGCCCCAGTTGTAAGGATAGTGTTTTGGTGATAGATTTGAGTGACTGGTAGAGCTGGCATTGGATGTGAGGACTGGGAATGGATTTCAGAATGAAGCAGGGGAATTAAAGCATTAAAAAATTGTGGCCATAAGAGTACTGCTTTGGGGATTTCTTTCCTTTCTGTGAGAAAATTCATCCCATTTTTCACTGAATTTACATCCAAGAGAAAGCAGAACTGTTCGTGAGGTCACCAGATTCCTTAAAAAGATCACCACATGTCCTGTCTGTTTTGCTTAGGGGAAGAACATATTTGTTTCTGTTCTACCTGAATGTTCTTTTGCTCCTAAAACTCTTAAAAATAGGCATAGCTCTCTACTATTACATTTAGCAATCCGGGTATGAAAGGCTTTCACTTGTAGAGTCATGGAGAACATGGTATCTGAAGTAGCTAACTTCATTTGTGCAGCAACCTGTGGGTATCTGATCCGACTTCGGATCCGAGCCAGCAGTTTTCAACAGCTTAGATCCGAGCTCCTAGCTCCCCCCCTACCCATAAACCCCTGCCAACCCTGACTGACCTCAGATCTAGTTTGCCACTCTTGTTGTCAGCAGCTGGATTCTCGAGCTCCATCGTTAGCGAATTTCTCAGAGAAACATTTTTTACTTTTTTTCTGTACTTTTGGTGTGAGTACCGTGTGTTAGGTCCGTACCTGTTTCCCTTAGCTTAAATCTTCTTTAGTTTAAATATTTTTCCCTCCCTCTCCCTCGCTGGTTCGTTAGTGTCTGTGTGTCTGTGTGTCTGTGTGTCTGTGTGTCTGTGTGTGTGTTGGGGCCTAGCGTGTGTGTTTCTTTAGGTTAAAAATGTCTGAGGCCCCAAAACCTATCTTTTCGAAGAGCACCGAGTGTGGCAATAAGATTTCACCGGCTGATGGCCACACTCTGTGTGTTCTGTGCCTTGGGGTTGGACACCTTTCCTCTGGGTGTACCATCTGCACGGCGTTCAACCCCAGGGCACTCAAGGACCAGAGATCCAAGCTGATCCTGGCGGGTCTCTTGCCCCCAGATTCGGCTTCGGCCTCCGGTCCTACCGTGGCTACCTCCACGACTTCGGCAGCGGCCACTCCTGCCTCTCTCCCCCCGGCCGGGACTCAACCTCCCGCTGTAGGCCCGGAGGAGATGGAGGCCAGGAAAGACAAGAGGAGGGAGAAGCACAACAAGCAGAGGGCCGAGGCCTCTGCTTCGGCTCCCCCGGCTAAGCGGTCTTCTACCTCCATTGCTTCCCGGTCTCCTCCTCCTCGGATCCGGTCCCCCTGTTTTTCACCGGGCCCTGAGGAGGAGACGCGATCTCCTTCGAGGTCATCGAGGCGGCACTCATGTCCCGCCTCGGTGGCCTCATCGAGATCTACTCGCAGCCTTTCCGACGCAGATTTGGACCGGATGATGAGAAGATTCCTCCAGGCCCAGCTGCAGATGGGAGGGCTCCTGCCTCCCCCCCCCCCTCTGGGGGGGGAGCTTGACCCCTTTCTTTGCCCCGATAGCTCTTTCTCCATCCCACTTCCCGGGTTCGGAGCCGGGCAGCCTTGGAACCGGGGGTGGGTCGGCGCTGACAGTCTTGGGTACTTAGGCGCCGACTCTTCCCTCGAGCCTGTCTGGTCCGTTTTTGTCAGATCCGAGCTTTGGATCCGAGGGTTTCAGTATGCCTTCGGCGCCGTCCAGGTCGGAGCATACTGGGTCTTCGGATCCGATTGCTTCGGCCCCAATCCACCTGTTGGATCAGAGTGAGGGCCCGCTCCCGGATCCCAGAGAGAGCGGCTCTCCCTCGGCGTTCGACGTGGTGGAGAGGGCTCTGTCAACTGCTTCCAGGCCCCCCGGTCCTTGCCACAGCTCCACCCCGCACTCCTTCTCTGCTGGGTCCGACTTCCATCACCCGGCCCCAGGGACAGCCTGCTTCAATGTCCCAGGTCATTCCCTTGGAATGGGATGTTGCTGGTGAGGCCTCCTCAGACAGCCCCCCTGAGGAGATACCCCACAAGCGGAAGTGCAAGAGGAGGCACTTGGACTCCCCTGAGTCCTTGACTGAAGACACGGATTTGGAGGAAGGGGAAGGCTCCCCAAGGTCACCCCCCCCCCGAGGATGTCATGGAAATTCATGGAAATGCTCAGGATCAGAGGGGGGTGGTCTTGCCCCAAAGCCGACCTCTGACTAAGCTGTGTTCCTGGAGGCATTTGAAGCAGGCCCTTCTACCTCTTTGGTGTCCCCTCCGGCCGACCCCCTGGTGGACCTGATTACCACCAGAGCATGGAAGGAGCCGGACACTGTGGAGCCAGTCCTGAAGCACCCTGACAGGATCCTCAGTCCCCCTGCCGACAGGCCCCATTGGAGCAAGGGTCCCCCCGTAGATGCCATGTTGATGGTCACTAAGAGGGAACTAGCTCAGGAGAGCCCCTTGATTCACCCCCCCCGAGCAAGGTGTCCCGAGCGATGGACCACCTAGGGAAGCCGGTGTTTAGTTCAGCGTCCTTCTCGATGAGGTCACTGAACTACATGGCACACGTTATTCGGCTGCAGCGGGATCTTAAGGAATACGCTGCGTCGCCCCCAGAGTCCATGTCGTGGAGGACAAACAGTTGTACTCTACCCATATGGCCACACTTGGGTCCATTTCCAATATCTCTATGCGGCTACTATCCCATGCCACGGAAGGAGCCGCTAGAGCCAGCGGAGCAGGTCTTGTCATGAGGCGTCAGGCCTGGCTCCGGCATTGTGATTTCGCGGAACCCTTCACGGCGTCTTTCGCAAATGCCCATTTTGATGGTTCTGCCATATTTGGGAAGACCGTTCGTGACACCTTGGTCCAGAGCGAAAAGGACAGGAAGACGTTGTCTGCCATCGGAGTCTGCTTCTCTGCTCCCCAGAGGTCCTTTTCCAAGAACCAAATGGGACAGAAGAAGATGCGGTTCCGGAAGTCGCAACAGTCTCAGTCTGCTCTGGACCCCCAGTCCTTCCACGGCAGAGGAGGACAGGGAGGACACCGCCCTAGAGGCAGAGGGGGGTCCGAAGAACTTTGGGTCCAGAGAACCTTTCTCTGACCGGCCCATGCAACAGCCCTGAAGGGTTGCCCGACTGCTCCACTCTGGAGGCAGTCGGAAGGTGTTTCGAGGCACCTGGCAGCTTGGAAGTCCATCACAACAGACCGCTGGGTGCTTCGAATCATATCTAGAGGTTACCAGATCCCCTTCTCTTGCCCTCTTCTCTTCCCCAAACACCTCCCCGATGTCCCACTTGATCAGGGGGAGGTCGCAGCTGCGGAAAACCGGCAGCTTCTAGAAAAAAGAGCCCTCCAACATGTCCCGCCAGACCAGCTCGGATCAGGTTTTTACTCCAGGTTCTTTTTGGTGCCAAAAAAAGACGGGGGACTTAAGACCAATCCTCGATCTCTCCCTTTTGAACCTGTCAGTAACCAAAGAAAAATTCCGGATGGTCACTCTTCAATCTATTCTCCCCCTATTACGGGAGAACGATTGGATGTGCTCGATAGACCTCAAGGATGAGTACTATCATATTCTAATGGACAGACGATCAAGGAGGTTTCTCCGCTTTTGGCTAGGGGCCAGTCATTACCAATTCAGGGCTCTCCCCTTTGGTCTCACCTCAGCACCCAGGGTGTTTACCAAAGTGTTAGCAGTGATAGCAGCCCATCTGAGGCTCCGGGAATACAGGTTTTTCCATACCTGGACGACTGGCTCCTGACCGCCTCGACAAGGCATCTACTCTGTACAGCCAGGGATTATTTACTTCGCCTTGCTTCCTGGCTAGGGATCACAATAAATATGGACAAATCTGCTCTCACCCCGACCCGAGTCATAGATTTCATCGGCGCCAGGTTAAACACAATCAGTCTTGTAGCCTTCTTAACCCCAGAGAGACTTCAAACCCTGAGGCTTCATGTGCGGGCCATCCTTCTATCTTCATCTCCTCCGGCGAAATTGGTCCTGAGGGCTGTAGGCTCAATGGCAGCGGCAATCAACTTGTTACCTATGGCACGTCTGAACATGAGGGTCTTACAGTGGACCCTCAAAGCCCAGTGGTCTTTTCTTCACTACCCTCTGAGTCATCCCATTTCCATCAGCAGGGCTTGCAAGAGGGCTCTCGTGTGGTGGCTGCAATCTCTGGATCTCCACACGGGACGCCCCTTCTCTATGGCCCCTCCCCTGGCCACGGTGACCACGGATGCCTCTTGCCTAGGGTGGGGAGGCACTCTTCGGGCAGGACTGTCCAAGGCACGTGGAACGATGCAGAGACCTCTTTGCTTATCAATTTCCTAGAGATGAGGGCAGTGCTGTTAGTGTTGCAAGCACTTCAGGACCTTCTTCCTGTAGGGACAATTGCGATCCAGACGGATATGTCGGTTGTCTGGTACATCAACAAACAAGGGGGAACCAGGTCTTACCCGCTCTGTCAAGAGGCCATGAGAGTGTGGGAATGGGCGATCTCCACCAACCGTTTTCTAATTGCAACGCACATTCCGGGATGGTCCAACATCCTGGCGGACAAACTCAGTCACACCATCCTTTCCCCTTAAAAGTGGTCTCTCAATCCGCATGTAGCGAATCAGATTTTTACCAAATGGAGGCAGCCCTGTTGCGATCTTTTCGCCTCTCCCTCAAACACCAAATGCAACAGCTATTTTGCTTTAATTCCCCAAGTTGGGGAATCCCCGAGAGACGCTCTGGTGCATGTTTGGCCTCCCGGTCTGCTTTATGTTTATCCACCTCTCCCCCTGATGCTAAAGTTTCTACAGAAAGCCAGACGGTTGGGGAGCAGGATTATCCTCCTTGCCTCGTCAAACCTGGTTTCCTTACCTTTGGTCTCATCTGGTGAATCCTCCTTGGATTCTAGATCCCCTCCCGGATCTGATCTCCCACCCTCTGGGTCTCCAACCCCGAACCTGGACAGCCTCAAGCTCACAGCTTGGCTGCTCCAGTTCCACTCCTAGCCAGGACTCCCGGCATCTCTTCCCCAGTCAAAGCTATTCTAGTTGCAGCCCATAAGCATTCTACTAGGAAGGTTTACAGCAGCAAATGGAGATGTTTCTCTATCTGGGTAGAACGTCAAAACTTGGATCCCTTCGCAGCTCCTTTACCTGCCATGCTAGACTTCTTATCAGGATTATTTCACCAGGAAGCTAGCTGTTCCACTGTCAAGGTTCAACTAGCAACTATCTCTCCGTACCATGTTGGAGATGATCTGCGTCCCTTGATCACTTCTAAGCTGTGCAAGACCTTTCTGAAGGGCACCTTCCTGCTCACCACTCCGGTAAAGGAAGTGGTACCTCCGTGGGATTTGTCGTTAGTGCTTCAGGCTTTGACAGCTCCCCCCTTTGAGCCTGCAGCTTCAGTGAAACTCAAGTATTTGTCTTGGAAGACGGCCTTTCTCATCGCCATCACCTCTGCTAGAAGAGTTTCTGAAATTCAGGCCCTTTGTGTCAAACCCCTGTATCTAACCTTCCACAAGGAGAGTGTCCACCTCAGGACCAATCCCGCCTTTCTCCCTAAGGTTGCTTCCGAATCTAATATCAACCAGTCCATTAATCTGCCAGTCTTCTTTCCCAACTATCACAACAAAGGAGAAACAAATTACACTCGTTGGATGTGCATAGACAACTTTGCCTATGACCAGATGTCCTGTGAATATAGAATCAATCCGACCAGTTGTTCATCTCCTTTGCCAAAATGAATTTGGGTAAATCGGTATCCAAAGTTACGTTGTCTTGATGGATCTCGCAATGTATTCTTTCGGCTTATGAAAGTTCTGGTAGGCCCGCGCCTCTGGGAGTCCGTGCCCGTTCTGCCCGATCTATGTCTGCCTCTGCTGCTTTTAGATCCAGGGTTTCTTTAGATGATATTTGTTCGGCTGCCACTTGGGCCTCATCTCATACCTTTATCAGCCATTATAAGCTGGATATTATCTCCAGAGGGAGAGCATCCTTTGGCTCTGCAGTGCTCCGGAACATCCTTCCATGATGGCCGCCCAAGATTCAGGTAGCTGGGGACTGTCCCACAGGTTGCTGTACAAATGAAGTTGGCTACTTCAGATTGAGAAGTTATGTACTCACCATAACGTTCCATCTGAGTAGATAAACTTAATTTGTCAGCAACCGTCCCCCCCTCCTTCTCCCTGACCTTCGATTGTTCACATTTGTTGTCTTCAGAGATAATCTTTGAAATTGATAAATCTGTAGCAGCTGCTGCTTGGGGGCAAACTTGATCTGAGGTCAGTCAGGGTTGGCAGGGGTTTATGGGTAGGGGGAGGAGCTAGGAGCTCGGATCTAAACTGTTGAAAACTGCCAGCTCGGATCCGAAGTCGGATCCAATATCCACAGGTTGCTGGCAAATAAAGTTTATCTACTCAGATGGAACGTTATGGTGAGTACATAACTTATTATTCACTTCTATGTATGCTCCCACTCAAGTCCTCATGAAGGGAAAAGGCTTTGGTTTCCATTCTGGCTTCCTCTCTGCCTCTGCCTTCAGGAGTCAATTTTACTTTGGCCATATCTCAACCCTTCAATTACAGAACCATACTGAGGAATTGGATTCCCCTGGAGATCATACATTAGAACATTCCTTTTCTATAGACATTCCCAGGAAAAGGACACCGAAACTTAAACATATTTCTACTCTTTTGTCTCGTTCAGCTAAACAAACAAAGGAAAATGGTTTGCTTTTGCTAAAGGCTTATTTAAAGCTTTTCAGTCATTACAATCTGAATCAACTCAATTTAAAAAGAAAGGGTCCCATTTCCCCTTCAGATTCGAATTCTGAGCTTGATGTGCAGGAAATTGGCTTGGATTATGCCTGCTAGGATTTCATATCTGGTATTTTGGGAAAATGTATCTTCAGATTTTCCAGCTGAGGAGTTTTCCTTTTCTGATATCATGAGCAGAATGAGGGCTTTATGTAAAAGGGAACAAAAAGAAATGTCGAAGACTTAACAAATATGTTATGGGCTTTTGCAAGACAGTTCTGTGCAACCACTGGCTATTCCTCCGGTTTTAGCAGACTTGGAGAATGCTTTCAGTGCAGACAGCAGTTCTCCTGACATTTCAGCCGCAAGCCCCTGGGAAATCTTATAAATGTTAGAGTTCCATAATTCCGTAAGTTTCTGTTTATGAATTATAGGGCAGATCCTGCAGTTGTCTCCCTAGAAAAATGCATAGAAGGCCTTGGCCTTCCAAACAGTATATTGTCAATTTACATATGTCAGTTTGTTCTGGCTACATTTAACAATATAAAAACGAATTACTGATTTTCCTTCGGACAGCTAAGGCATTTTCAAATTCCTTTTCCTCAATGTCTCTAAGACATTGAAAACTAAAATATTCTTACTTCACTGTGGGTGCTGTGTCCAAAGTAGCTGCCACTGGGTCAGTTATAAAGAGATTTGCTTGGCTGCACACCCACAATTTAACAGAGGATGTTAAAGAAGAACTTTTGAATGCACCACTAGATGCATAACTGTTATTTGGGTCTTCACTGCTAGTTCTCAAGAAATTTGGTGAAAGGGGAAAGTTAATCCAAGGGGTTTTCATCCCCCTATCCCCAATGTAGTAGAAACTTTCATTCTAGCCCAGGATCTTTATATAGGAAACATTTGAAATAATCCCAACAAAAATGTAGGTAAACAGACTTTCAAGAAGTGCAAAAATCAAACAAGGACTTTCCCAATCCCAGGACATTCCAAAAAAGCAGATTGACTATGCCCAACTTTAGTATCCTACCTTTCCCACCCTGGCAAACCTTTTAAACTTTCCCAGAATCTGTGTTTGCACCTCCCTGTTTGGGACCAGATTATTTCAGACACTTGGATCTTAATTATTCAGAAAAGTTACAACTGGCTGTGGGATACTCTGAACCCCCCCCCCCATTTCAAAGGATCCCTAAGCAATCAAACCTCCATGTTTCCTCCTATTCCAGATCAAATTCTGTAGAAATAGAGCCTATTCCACTAGACCAGATAGAGGAGTCTTCTGAAGGATTTTTCTGGTACCAATGAAGGAAGGAACCCGAAGATGAAGACCCATTCTAGACGTCTGATTTGTAAACCTTCACAACAAAATTCCAAATTCAAAATGCTTTCTCTACGATCTGTTATCTTTCATTCCCGGTTGTTTCCTACTAACTCTAGACTTAAGATGCTTATCTTCATAATCCAGTTAACAAAACCTTAAGATTTTCAGTGTCTGGTTCACATTTTCTTCTGTACCATTTGAATTGTCAGCAGATCCAAGAGTGTTTGCCAAGTTTATGGCACCATTAATAACTTATTGCAGGTTACAGGGCATACACCTTTTTTTTTCTTATTTAGATGACGGCCTTATTTTTGCAGATTGTCTGCTAAACTGTCAATCTCTTTGTGTCAACAACTTTTTTCTCAGAGGTTTCAGGGGCACCTAAATAATCATCCCTTAGTCTCTCTCACTAGTTGTGTTCCAAGTTGCCCCCTTGATATCTGTCATGAACATTTCTATATAGAATAAAGTAGACATTTGCAAGGAACAATATCTGATATTTTTCAACCAAGCTCTCACAATGGCCAGCAACTATATGAGCATCACCTCCACATTTCTTAGATTCTTCTAGCCAGATTGCATACAAGAAATTTAATGGTTCCTTAAATCATTCTGGGCCCAACACCAGCACTCTTTTAGCCTTTCCGGTTTTGGTGCCAAATTTTGTCAGGTGAGAATTTTACTGGTGGATAAATCAGTTATCCATCGGTCTGTTTTTTCCCCACCCACCCCTACTCAGTCTGTAATAGATGCATCAGATTTTACATGGGTAGCTGTCTGTAAAGAGGTGAAAGGGCAAGGTCTCAGGAGCCGTCAGGACAGAAAGAAATATGTAAACATTAAGGAAATAATGGCCTTATCAAATGCTTTCAAATTACTAAACCATATCTGCAGTTAAGAACCTGCCATTCATCACAGACAATACTGCAGTCGTGTGGTATAAAACCAAACTGGGAAACCAGAGTTTAACCCTGTGCAGATTAGCTCTTGTGGCGTTCAGACTGGCAGCTTTGTGTAGTCAATCCCTATGAGCCATGTACATTCTGATTAGAAGTTTGTGACAGACAAGCCGAGCAGAACCAAGTCAGATCCCTACGAGTGGAAGTTGCATCCTGGGGTCATCTCATGTGGAGAACTCCTCAAGAAGTCTGTCTGCCTCCATATGTTATTGACATTTCTGTTCAAGGAGACTCTGCAGAAAGACCTGGAAGACAGATGCCTTTTCATTCCAGTGGGCAGGAGTGGTTCTGTATGATTTTCTGTTTTATACTTTGGTAACCAAGGTCCGTTTAAATACCCAAAAAGACTTTCCAAAAATAGTACTGGTAAGTACATTATGGCCATTACAATAATGGATGTTCTGTTGTCAGTGTTGCAGTGCTGATTCTCGGGTCATGCTGCCATGCAGAAGCCTGCAACTGTCCAGATTTCCAGTTTTTACATCATCCCTAGCTGACTAATGTCTGAAGACCAACATCTGAACATCAGTGTGTAAGAAGGGTGTCTGGATCCAACTTCAGTTCTTTATAGCCACACAGTCTGCTGTGCTTCATGTTTTCAATACTCTTGCAAAATGGCCAAGGGCAATTACTAGAAGTTCTTGACAGGATGAGATGTATTTACACAAGCCAAGGGCTCTCTGATTCATCCCAGCCTTCAACTTCAGCTCTCAGCCTGGATAATAGCGTTCTAATACATTTTAGGCACATATTTCTCTGAAGATGTGCAGCAGGTATTAAAGGAAGGGCGTAAAAGTGAAATGAGAAACTCATTTGGCTAAGTGGAAAATATTGTTTTGTGTCATGCCGTGAACCAACCCCCCCCCCCCCCATTTTCTTCTTAAATGAAGCAATTTATGAATGGGGGTGTTGTTTATTTGTCCACCAAGAAAACAGGTGGCCTTTCCATGGGATCTTAACACTGTACTGGAGTAGCTTACACTTTTAACCTGGCTCAAAAGGCTGCTTTAAAGTTTGTGTCACACACAACAGTGTTACTCATTGTTTTGACTTCTGCGAAAGAGTAGCTGAATTGAAAGCTCTTATAATGACTCAGCCTTTCTCATCTTATCATAAAGATAGTTTCTTTGAGAACCAACCTTTTCTTTTTTGCCTAAAGTGGTTTCATAATTTACTTTGAATCAGTCTGTTCATGTTCTTGTTTTCAGAACCAAACGACAATAGGGAGAAGGTTTTGTATACTCTGGATATCCATAGACAACCCAGGTATTATACTGACAGCACAAAGTATTTCAGAAATTATTCTCAATTGTTTCATATGAAGGCAAGAAAAGGGGACTGTCAATATTTAAAACAGTTTCTGATTCTCATTCCATTCTATTTTGGTATTTATATCCTGGCAAGACACTTCCGTGCAAAGTCAAATCCCATTCTAACAGGGCTATGGCTACTAATACTGCTTTCTGGAAAAGGCTGGACTCTCCAAATATTCTGCCGACAGTAACTTGGTCCATTCTTCACAGTTTAACCAAGCATTACAAAACTGCCTCAGGACTTGCTACAGGCAGTCTACAAGGGTTCCTAGACTGTCATCCTCCTTAAGCTTTAGTATTAGTCCCATATGCAAAAGTGACCTGATTATGAACAGTACAGCTGTGTACGTAAACTTACCATAACCGTAGATGTTCAAATAGATTACTGTTGTAATACAAATACCATCTCTCCACCCTTTTTTTTTTTTCATGTAATGGTAGCGGTCTCTACCTTCCCATCTTCTAAATACTACATTTTTTATTGACAGGGTTCTTGTCTTCGTAGTTTGAGTCATAAAAGCACTGATTTTTGGTGCCCATACATCTGCTTTTATACTGGCTTACTCTTAAACTAGCTGTACAGATGCATTTGAAGGTCCCCCTAAAGATGTGAAAGCTGGACAGACATCCACTCCTTGGCATGATATGTCCCATATAGCTTAGGCTACTGTAATGATGATTTATTCAAACATCTGCTGTTTTGGTAAGTTTGCTTACACAACTTTGTTGTTGTCTTTTGGCTTTTCTCGGTTAGGGGTCACCATAGCAGAACTCTGGTCCGCTAATTATTGGCAGTAGATTTTGACGAACGCCGAGGTGCCAGCAACTATACTTTTTAATTTGTACATGACATGCTGCATGTTTTTTTGAGTGGATTCGTACTGGTACACATTTATGGTACAACTCTACACTGTATAAGCATGTTTTGCCTTGGTTGTAACAGAATTAAAACATGTTAAACTGTCACCACACTGTGTCCCTTTTAAAAGAGAGTCAAGTTAGTGATAATGGTGAATAAGCAAATTTGTCTCTAATTTAAGGGACGTGATTGTAATCATGGCTGGATACAGCACACCTCCATGTATGTCAGTATTAAAATGGGAAAAGCAGGAGGAAAACTGCTTCTTTTCAAATAAATGTCAATGTACTGCTTTTTAAGGAACGGGCCCATTAAATGAAATGTTGTAGAATGGTTGCATAGAACATGACTTGTAGGACCACAGGCAGGAGTGTAATATGCCATTTATGAGTAATCAGGTCAGAATTATTTGAATTAATTGAATTCTGCTTTAATGTATATTTTCTCTGTATATTGCTGTGATCAAACAAACTAGATTCCTGCTTTTATGTATATATTCTGTATATGTTACTATATTTATGATCTGTAACACTGTTTCTGCTTCTGTACTAATTTAATGTTTATATTTTTTCTGTATCTCGTTGGAGCTTTTCTCCCCGGACCTCCACTGAAAATGGGCTCTTTTAGGCCCAGTGGACTTATCCTGGTAAACAAATGCAATTAATAAATAAATAAATAAAATAAATAAATAATTACTATCAGTTGTAACAAACACAGGCAGTTTCTACATAATACTTCTGTGGTCCTTTAAATGAAGTGCTCTTTTATGTGTGTTTATTTAAAAATTAGCTGCATTTCATTTATTGGCATCCTTAGAAGTTATCCTAATCTGTAGAAATACTTCAGGAGTGTACTATTGAAAGGCAGAAAAAATATTCTGTTGCTAGATATCGTCCGCTAAGGTCATGTATAGCAGTCGGGTGTCATTCTGTTAACAATCTGTTGCATTTAAGTGATCATGGGTCTAAAAAGGGAAGTTTGCATTTTCAGGTATATCCACTGACCATGTATACTGGATGTCCTTCAAGGATGCATCTGCAGTCATAACATATGGGTTGTCCTGCCTCAGGCAGCCCTCGGTCGGCCCGATTCCAAAGTCTGGGTCTGGCCTCGGCTGATGTCGCACTTCACCCGACGTCATAGCTCCTGGGGTATAAAGGCATCAGCCGACGCCATTTTCCCCAGTCTTTCTTGCCGCTCAGTGCCCGAAGCAGAAGCTGTTCGCAAGTGCCGGTCAGTCAGATCCAGAGATTTCAGCTACCGAAGACTTCTAAAAAAGCTAAGTACCCCGCTGGGGACTCTTTCTTGCCTCAGCCGATGTCAGAAAAAGTAAATAATTGTTTAACTTGTGGGGAAACAAATACCTCGTAAGGATTTCCACTCTTACAGCCTTCCTTGCTTAGGCCCAGACCACGACGTATCAGCCTGTTTAGCCTGTGCTTCCTTCAACCGACGGACACTTAGACGTCGGTCGGAGTTTGCAGAAGAGTTTTTTGGTCCCGCTTTTGCATATAAAATGCCGTCTGAGATTCTGACTACTCATTTAGCTAAAAAACGGAAGGAAAAGGACCGACACTCGCGGCCCGCGGTTTCGGCTGAAACCACGGTTAGGCCTACCGTGAGTGTGTCTGTTTCGGCTGAAACAGAGTCCTCGGTTCTTCGGCCGCAAACATGCCTCCGACAACCGAGGCCACAGAGGGGCCCCGGCTGAGTCGGCTACAGAAATTCCAACCGAAGAAGCAGGCACACAAGAATTGTCCAACACCTTTCCGTTGGACATTTCTACTCCTGCACGTGGGGCAGCTAGACCCCCTGCTTCTATGTCTATTAAGGCCTTCTCCAGGGCTAAAGCAGCTAAACTTTCCAAGGCCTTACCTACAAAAGCTCACCCTCACAGACCTTCCTCAAGTTCTCAGATTCTCAGCCTTGCTGAGGACCTTATTTCTTTGATCAGGGGATCCCAACCTCACCCAGACAGGGCCTCACAACCCCCTCCTGAAAAAAGGCCTAGGACTGAACCCCCTGAACCTCTTTCCTCTGACTATTCCTCGGATGGATCAGATTTATCAGACTATCAGGAAGGACCATACTCACCTTATGAGGATTCGGATGCAGAAGACTCCATTCCTTCTGCCTCCCCTCCAGAAGAATTTTCTTTTGGGGAAACTCTACATTCAATGAGGGAACATTTCCAATGGCAGGGTCAGGATTTTTCTCATTCTAGGAAAAGGCTAAGGACTTTTTTACACTTACCACAGCATAGGCCTTTAGCCATACCACCTGTACTATCAGTTGTTGATGATGCATACAATGATGCCAGTTCAGCCCCTGATTCTCTTCCCCCGGCCCCTGCCAAACCTGACAGATATTACAGGGTCCTGGATTCTCACTTCCACTTGTACAAGGCCCACGCTGCAGACCCAGAAACCATTTCTCAGGGCCCCAAGGGTGTTGCAGCTGCCTCTGCCAAATACCCCCTACCCTCTGAAAGAGAATCAAGAGCATTAGAGAGATGGGGTAAAAAAGTTTATACATCTGCTACTCTTTCTGCAAGGGCTTTAAACTGTCAATTTCACATGATACAGTACCAGGAATTTTTGTTAGATCAGCTGAATAAAAAGCTTTCTTCTCCTGAACCTTTAGACCGTAAGTCCCTTCAGGAGTTGGTACACAATTCTCAGCAGGTCAGTAATCATTTTTTAAAATGTGGCTATGATGCACTGGAGGCTTCATTTAGATCAGCTATGACTGGAGCAGTGATCCGAAGGCATGCCTGGCTAAAAGAGCAATCCTTGCCAGACCATGTTAAGTCTAAACTCCTAGATGCCCCTATGGAGAAACAAAGTTTATTTGGCTCCCCTGCACAGGAGGTACTAAAGAAAGTGGAAGAAAAAGCAAAATCTGTGCAAACAGTCAAGGATTTTCTGCAGGTCCAACCTCCGAGGTTCAGCAGAAATTGGCCTTCAAAGAATTGGTCCTTTCCAGACACCTCCAGAGCACAGAGAGGCAGAAATAGACGCCCAAGAGGCAGAGGTCAATCAAGGGGTGCCTACAGGGGCCGTCAGTGGCAACCTGACAACCAGAGGAGTGCCTCCACAGCTGCGACTGCAACCACTTCCACAGGACAGACACAATGACTTGGCTCTGATTCCGCCTACCAGGGAACAATTGGAAGCACCCTTGGGCAGAAAGTTAGCTTTATTTTCAAAAAACTGGCATTGCATTACAGGAGACAAATGGACTTTGCAAACAATAGACAAAGGCTACAGGTTTCACTTCCACACTGTACCAAAAAAGAGGAATGCCAAACCTTCCACCAAGCCAGAAGTCAGAGGCTCTAAAACAAGTCATCAACTTACTAAGGATGAGAGCAATAGAAAAGGTACCATCTATGGAACAAGGCCAAGGATTTTACTCCAGACTATTCCTTGTACCAAGAAAAGAAACTCAATGGAGGCCTATTCTCGACTTGTCCGCACTGAACACATATCTCATTGTACCAAAATTCAAGATGCTGACCCTACAGCAACTTCTTCCCATGTTGGGCAAGGAGTCTTGGCTGGTGACTCTAGATCTCAAGGAGGCATACCTGCACGTCCCTATACGACCAGATTGCAGAAGACACCTCAGATTTCTTGCAGGATCAGAGCATTATCAATTCTCAGCATTGCCCTTTGGCTTATCTACTGCGCCCAGAGTATTCACGAAATGCCTGGCATCAGTAATTGCACATTGCAGGCTTCAGGGAATTCAAATCTACCCATACCTGGACGACTGCCTAATACAAGCGGACAACAAGACAAAAATAATAAAGGATTTGGCCTATGTCATACAACTGCTGCAAGCCTTGGGATACACAGTCAACATACAGAAGTCAAGACTAGTGCCATCCCAAAGGATAACATTTTTGGGTGCAGAACTGGACACAATTACTCAGATGGCTTTCTCACAGAAGAAAAACAAAAACAACTTCCAGTCTACTTCACGGCATTGACAAGACAAACTCAGCTTACTGCAAGGAAAGTCCTGCAGGCCCTGGGGTACATGGCATCCTGCATAATCTTGATCCCACATGCCAGACTGCATATGAGAAAATTACAATGGTACCTAAGAAATGTATGGTCTCAACACAGACACAGTCTAGAAACCATGATACCAATCATTCCATGCCTGAAAAAGGAATTCCTGTGGTGGGCTCAGGCCTGCCAGACCAACAGAGGGTTGCCTTTCCACAAACCACAACCAAAGCAGACCATCACCACGGACGCCTCAGACCTAGGCTGGGGTGCACACATGGAAGACAAGTGTATCCAAGGCCTATGGTCCCAAGACCAGCTGAATCTACACATAAATCTAAAGGAGATGCTGGCAGTGAAGCATGCAATAGAGGCATTCAAATCATTCCTCCAGCAAGGACACCTGCTGATAAGGACGGACAATACCACAGTCATGTGGTACATCAACAAACAGGGAGGCACGCATTCCTACCCTTTATGCCGGATGGCAATGGAACTGTGGAACCTAGGCCTGAATCTCAACATTCAACTGCAGGCCAGATTCGTACCAGGAAAAGAGAATTCACTAGCAGACAAATTAAGCAGAACTACCACGGATGCTCACGAATGGATGCTGCATCCAGATATCTTCAAAACCCTAACAAAGAAATGGGGAATGCCAGAAATAGACCTGTTCGCCTCCCCACTCAACCACCAACTGAAGAAATTCTGCTCAAGAGAATACCACCCACAAGCCTGGAGGGTGGACTCCCTTTCTTTCAGCTGGAAGGCCCTGACAGTTTATGCCTTTCCACCTCTCCCATTGATGTACAAAGTTCTACTGAAGATCAGGGAGGAACAGCCAAAGGTAATTCTGATAGCTCCAGACTGGCCAAGGCAACATTGGTACCCGCTACTGAGAAGCATGTCTCGGACGAACCCATGGCCTCTACCTCTATGGCCTTTACTTCTAACACAGAACAACTACAAGACCCTGCATCCAAACTTGAAAACGCTGCAGCTAACTGCCTGGAAAATTGCATAAAACAAAACCAACCTGTTTTATCTCAGAGGGTCAAGGACATTATCCTGGAGGCTCGCAGACCCTCCACAAGGAAAACATACTCAGCCAAATGGAAGAGATTCCTCATTTGGAGTGCATCAAAGGGAACATATGTCACGCTTGCAAACCTAGCACACATCCTAGAATACTTAGCAGAGCTGTTCCACAATGGCCTGTCCTATTCTTCCATTAAGATTCATGCTTCAGCAATTTCAGCAGAGTGCAACATGGATCCTCATATCTTCTCTCAACCTCTCCTCAGACAATTTCTAAGAGGGATCAAAAATGTAAAACCTCCAAGGAAACCACCTCTACCTGCATGGGATCTCAATTTTGTGCTGGAAAAATTAACACTTCCCCCTTTTGAACCAGCTGCATCAGCAGACTTACAGTTCTTATCTTGGAAAACTGCCTTCCTTCTAGCAATCACTTCAGCAAGAAGGGTATCCGAGTTACAGGCATTAATGGCAGTACAGCCTTTCCTTATCTTTCACCAGGATAGAGTGTCTCTGAGAACCAATCCTACTTTCATGCCAAAGGTGGTATCCAGGGTATCCTTGAACCAAGCTATTCATTTACCTACGTTCTTCCCTAACCCACAGAACAGGGGGGAAAAACTATTACACACCTTGGATGTACATAGACAACTGCGCTACTATCTGGACAGAACTAAGACCAACAGATAAACTGACCAGCTTCTGGTAGCATATGCAACAGGAGTGCAAGGAAAAGCAATTTCCAAACAGACAATTTCAAAATGGATAGGAAATTGCATTCGATTCTGTTACTCTTTTCATGGAAAGACAACTCCTGAAAATATCAGGCCTCACTCCACAAGGGCTACAGCCACCACTACAGCTTTCCTACGAGGAGTGGCTACCAAAGACATTTTAGAAGCTGCTACTTGGAGCTCCGTGCATACATTTGCCAAGCATTACAATCTTCCTTTATACTCCAGATCCCGAGCAGGCTTTGCAACTGCAGTTTTACAAGGGATCTTAACTACACCATCTTTATCTTAGTGCCTCCTCCCCCAGTTTGGCTATGGTATTCTACCCATATGTTATGACTGCAGATGCATCCTTGAAGGACATAGTACAGTTTTGTACCTACCATAAATGTAGATGTCCGATAGGTATGCATCTGCAGTCAGGATTACCCACCCTCCTTCCCCTCTGTGGTATTCCTAGGGTGCTTACCCCTCTTTCAGCTAGCTGGGGGAATCTATTATGGTGTATTTGTATGTATTTATGTATATATATTTTGGTTGCTACTGTTTGGAATTTTCAACATTTATCCAAATTTAGCCTTCCTAGAGGGCACCTGGCATCTGGGGCAAGAAACACTGAGGAAAATGGCGTCGGCTGATGCCTTTATACCCCAGCAGCTATGACGGGTGAAGTGCGACATCAGCCAAGGCCAGACCCAGACTTTGGAATCCGGCCGACCGAAGGGCTGCCTGAGGCAGGACAACCCATATGTTATGACTGCAGATGCATACCTATCGGACATCTACATTTATGGTAGGTACAAAACTACTTTTCTGCAAGTAGATATTCAGTAATGCAGTGAATACTGCACAATGAGGAATCAGTTCACCAAGCTTGAGGCTGCAATAGAACTCTTACAATAATGGGAAAAAAATTAACATGCGTCTCTTGGCTAAAGTTTTATTTTCTGTAAATGGAGAGTCTACTTGGGTTTCACAAGATAACTGCTAACTCAAGAAAAAATTAAAGGTATGTTTTCCACTATACAGCATGCCTGTTGTTGCCTCTAGACAAACTTGAAAAATTCACATGACTTGATGGCCTGAAGCATCTTTGCATTTTTGTACATTTAGCATCCTGCCATACTCACTGCCCATGTGAGTGGTTGCACTGTGTAACGAGGTGCCAAAGTGAACAATTACATGAATTCCCTATACTGCACAAAACACATACAACATCAAAGTTAATATCAAAACTTTTCCCTGTTGGTGTGATCTATCATGTAGAAATCTAAATTTGAACCTTAGATGACTTAATGTAATGCCCAGTGCATGCCATGTAAAACTCTTGTGCTCAGTGTGTTTGGTGTAAGATGCCTTATGTAAATTTAGTTAAATATGACTATGACTTCTACTCAGTACTTTACAGCTTCTCCAGTATAGAAAGGTCACATTTTCACCAGTGGGGAGGCCAAAACTTAGCAAACTCATTATAAATTCAGATGAGTGATCTGTGGTAGTGATTAAGGAGGCGTAGATGATGGTTGTTGATGATGGGGTCGTGTGGAAACTCTTCACAGGAATGAACAGTGACACTTGAGTGATTTGGCCACCCTTGGCCGAAGTCCCTTTGAATTCCAGTATTTACTTCTAAAAAAAAAAATGACTATTTTTCTGTATTTGCATACAGTGAAATATTACCATCTATGTTCATGTGGCTACCAGGTCATTAACAGGATTTGCCCTGCAATGCCTAGCCTATTTGAGAGAGTAGCACAATATATCATGCACTATACCAAGTGTTGTAAACTACACCCAGAGGCAGATGACCGAGAAACCAGAGAACTGTCCATGTTTTCCAAATGTAGTGGTTGTTGAGTGTGCATTGTGAAGGGATTTTGTTCCTTTTTCAGTCATAAGCCAGAGCTCTTTGATAAGGCAGGGCATATATTGTACGGATAGACACTGATTCCACTCCTAAGGAAAAGTGTGTCCCCTACATGGCCTTGTGGCTCCTGCATGTGAAGAGCTCCTCTACTATTGAGTTCCTACCATCATCTCATGTTAACGCATATGAGAGGGTCACTCTGGCAGTCACATTCTAGCGGAGTTGCATTGTGGTGTAGTAGCACAACTTTCCCCCCTGAATGAATGAATGTCTGGAGCTGTCTTGCAGTTAACATGTTCTGGGGAGCAGTTCTTAGTTGATGCTTGAGTTTACTTAAAGCTCTTCTTCCGAGGTCTCCGTCCCACTTGTATCCAAGTGGGCATAACTAATTTCTGCTAACTGCATTGATTATTGTTGCAGGCATGATTAACATTGCACAGTTGTGTGGATTGCCTTATCTCATTTGAAAAGCAGACCACACACAACACTTTTGTTGTGTGACTTAACTGCAATACTGAATTTGCAATATCTAGTGCCATAATTATGCAGATTAGATATGAGGAAAATTACTTCAGCTGAAAAAGAAATGCCAGAAGATTCTTTTCTTGTTCATTTGAAAATATTTTCACATTTAATTTGCTTTACACACATCCTAAAAACAGCATGTGTGAGGACTGCAGAACAGAAATGCAGCCAAGCCACTTATTAAAATAAAGTAAAATGCAGAAGTCCAGGAAGTCTTCTAAAGAAAGGAGTGCAGGAAAAAGTGGGAGATGGCAAAAGCTAGGAAGGAATACTTGCTGACTAACGTAGGAGTTGCAGTAACAAAGAACAGGGGATTACAGGCACTCAGTCTGCCAGTTTCTGGAAAGTGACTTTGTAGATGGCACAAAAAAGCTATATCAGGATCAAGGCAAAGACAGAGAGATAAAATAGTCAGACACCCATCATAAGGGATGCCAGAAGAGCAGCCTGCTCTCCAGTCCACAGGACACCAAAGGCAGATAGGAATATTTCCAGTACCTTCTGAATTTAGAATACCACCACAGAAGCTGTACTGCCTCAGAAACCACTTACAGTGTAAAAAAAGGAAGAGCCCATCGTGGAAGTAGTAAGAACACTAAGAAAAATGAAGTCTGGGTAAGCAGCAAGCTCAGATAGTCACAGCAGATATGATAAAGATGTTTGAGAGAGTGTATTAATGGCTCCTGAGAGTGTTCATAGTAATATGGAGAGAAAGGCACATCTCTCATGCCTGGAGAATAGGCATGTTGGTGCAAGTGTACAAGAACAAAGAAGACATCCACAACTGTGAGCAGTATAGTGGAATCAAGCTCCTATCACATGAAAGTTCTGGAGGGGGTGACTGATAAAAGAATATGGGCATTTCTAGACCTGGAGAAGGCATATTGGCAAGGCCCCAAGAAAGCGGATTTGGGCAGTCCTGTGGTGGTTCGAAGTCCCAGAGACATTGGTAGAATTAGTGCAGGCTTTGTAGAAGGACACATTGACTCTAGTACGAGCAGTGTTCAGTCTCGGAAGGCTTTCCAGTGGGAGCGTCTGTGTGCCAGAGGTCAGTTCTAAGCCCTCTGCTGTTCATACTGGTCTACTTCAGCAAATTTGTCTGAGAGAACAGATCAACTAAGTTGCTGTATGCAGATTTGCTTTGCAATCAGACTTTGAGCAAGAGCTTTAGCAAAGGATAGTAGAATGAAATGCAAAATTAAAAGCACATGGTATGAAACTGGGTACAGGTAAGACAGTTGTAATGTCAGCAAATGGAAATCAGAAGAAGCTGAGGGTTCTGATAGAAGGGAGAATAGTGACAGGTTAACAGATTCAAGTGTCTAGGAAAGGGGTGGTTAAGGAGAAGGGAAGTCTTAATGGGGAGGTCAAAGCTAGAATCAGAGGGGCTGCAGTCAAATGGCAGTGTGTCACGGGTAGTGTACCACAGAAGAATGCCAAAGAAGCTGAAAAGCAGGGTACACAAAATAGTGAAGTCACCAGTACTGCTGTATGGTGTAGAAAGCTTGAGAACATAAGAGCAGAACCAAAGTAGCTCCAATTACGTAAAGGTCAACGAGAACAGATTACTGTGGTTCAGGCACATGTACAGGAAAGAAAATGACAATCTGGAGAAGATGATTTACAGGCAGGAAAATAGCAAGAGGAAATGAGGGCATCCAGAAAAGAGGTGGATCAATTGTGTGAGAGAAGACTTTGCAGTTAAGAATTTGTGTCGAAGAAGGTAGGAGAGTGTCCTTGAATAAAGAGAGATGGTGCCATTTGACACAACACTCTAACCCTATATAGAAAATGAGGAAAAAGGGAGTTGGATTTATTTTTTCTCAATACCCTAACAATTATCATACCTGCTATATGTCTGGAATGTGTTGTCTAAATAACGTCTAGTAGGTGTTCATGTGTTTAAGGCCATGAATTAAGGAAGGGGTCCCCAAGTCGTCCACAGGAGAGTTATAACCATGTCATTCCCTCAGTGTTCAACAGATTGATCTGCAGTGGAACCTATTCTTGTTGGTAGAGGCCTTGATTACTTAAGGATGGGAAATGTAGGAGAAAAGGCCATATTGTTGTCGTCAGTCTCTGAAGTAAAAACCTCCGAGTCTTCTTTTTGGGAGATGGGTAGTGAACCTGTCCTGTACTCAATTCCAAGAGAGATGGTCAGATGTTTACCACTCTTCATGACAGACATTGCTCTCGAGCTAAATGTTGACTAATTGATATAGTTGCACTTTTTTGAAAAAGTTTCTGCTTCTTTATTGCTAAGCTTATTACTTTTTAACCTACCCAGTACTTTCTAACCCTTTTTGAAATGGTTTTCTTCTTTCTTCCTTCAGTGCACTTCGGTATATTTGAACTATCATTGTCTTTTTTTTTCTTTTTGCTTTCTCCTAAAAAAAAAATGTTTTTTATTATAGTGAGTGAGCCTGTTTTGTGAAGCCTTTCTACGTGTGTGTGTGTGTGTGTTGTATAGCTAGCCTATTGACGCCATTGTCAAAACCTGAAATGTCTTCACTATGGCTGATAAATCTCAAGTCCCCTCTGGATTCAAAAGATGCCAGAAATGTGGGCACAAAATTATGATGTCATATGCTCATTTGCTGTGTCTATTGCTTAGGGCCCTGTTCATCTTCAAGAAGATTGCTTTATTTTTCATAGTTCCAGTCAGCGCAGTAGTAGAATGATGAAACAAGCTTATTTTGAAGGGTATATGTCCAGCTTCCATCAGCCTTCCAGTGAAGCTTTATATGGTTCTGAGAAAGCCAAGAGCAAGACTGATGTCTTCCCCTTCTTCCTCATCTTCTTCCAAAGCTTTGGAGAAACTAAAAAAGGGAAGCCTATTTGTGCCTTTATACTCCAGCAGCATCGTCCTCAAAAAGGGTTAAGTCTTTGGTTCCCTTGGAACTGACCAACTCCACTACTGAAACTTTGGATGTTCTTCATGTTTCACTGTTGCAGTTATCACACTTGGGTTATCTGCCTGCAGGTAGCCCTCAGTCGGCCCAAATACTGGAGTCTTAGGATTTCTGCGTCGGTTGCTGTCGCTTCTTCCATGACATCAGGTCGTCAGGGGTATAAAACAGGCAGCCGACACCATTACATCAGTCTTTCTTGCTGAGGAGGAGCCCGAAGCAGATGCAGTTCGCAAGTGCCGGTCGGCCGCTACCTGAAGTTTTTGTTTCAGTGTTTGTAATCCTGAAGTCTTCTAAAGCTAATTACCCTATTGGGGATCCTTTTTTCTTGCTATAACCGATGTCAGAAAAAGTTGACAATTGTCTTGCCTGTGGAAAGCAAATACCTCACAGAGATATTCATTCTTACTGCATCACCTGTTTAGGCCCGGACCACGATGTCCCTCGCTATCTGTTTTGTGCCTTGTTTAATGCCCGAACCATTCGTCATCGGGCTATCTTTGTTGCTAAATTCTTTCCCTCTCGTTCTCCATATTCAGAAATGGCTTCGATAAGCCATCCGACTACCGATCTTCCAAAAAAATGTAAAGATAAAGACAGACAGACCGCATAGGTCCAAAACTGCCGACAATGCTTCCGTTAAGCTAGTCGCCAGTCCGTCAGTACTCAGTGAGGCGCCTTTGCAGCCGCTGATGCCTGCTTCTACAGATTTGCAGGCCTCTGCTGAGACCCATTCGGTGTCCAGTATGCCACAAGATGCTTCTTCGACTATGGAACCTGCAGATGTCTCTACCTTGGATGGGTCCGGAGCCGCTGTGCAGGCACCGGCTTCTGAGGGTGTATTCCGACTTACCCGATGTTTGAATTAAACCGATGACTTCATTTTTAGCTAAAACTACTGAGCTTCTGAGGCCCAGAGTGCACAGTACGCCTAGAAAACAGACAACCAAAGCGCATGCTCAAGCTCCCATGACACAAAAACAAATGCTTAGAATGGCTGAAGAGGTTATTACCCTAATTAGGGGAAGCCAGCCTTCCCCTGCTAAGAGACAAAGAATTGAGTTTCATTCGGATTCTACAGACCAGGAGTCCGATGACTCTGTCCCTTCTGATTATTAGGACATGCCCTTACCTACCTATGAGGATTCAGATGCAGAGGAATCCATTCCCTCTGCCTCCCCTCCACAGGATTTTTCTTTTGGTGAAACCTTGCATACTGTAAGAGAGCATTTCCGCTGGGAATATCAGGACTACCATCAGTCCAAAAAGAGACTCAGAGAATTTTTAGAGTTGCCTCAGCACAGGCCTCTTACTGTACCCCCTGTCCTGGATGTTGTAGATGATTTTATGGAATCCAGTCTTACTCCAGATACTTTACCCCCGGCCCCTAGGAAACCTGACCGGTACTACAAGAGTACCTGATTCCCACAAATTTCTCTTCAAGAATCCTACTGCGGATCCAGAGACCATTTCCTAGGGACCTAAAAGTATTAAGGCTACTACAGCCAAAAATCCTACTCCTTCAGACAGTGATTCCAGAGCTTTAGACAGATGGGGTAAGAAGGTATATACCTCTGCAATGCTTGCCATCAGGGCAGTGAATTGCCAGATGTCCTTCATGGATGCATCTGCAGTCATAACAACTGGGTTGTCCTGTCGTCAGGCAGCCCTGCAGTCGGCCGGATTCCAAAGTCCGGGTCCGGCTTCGGCTGATGTCGCACTCCACCCGACGTCATCTCTGTTGGTCTTCGGGTATAAAAGCATCAGCCGACGCCATTTTCCTCAGTCTTTCTTGCCGCGTGGCGCCCGAAGCAGAAGCTGTTCGCAAGTGCCGGTCGGTCGGATCCAGAGATTATTTCTACGAATACTACCAAGACTTCTAAAGCTAAGTAACCCGTTGGGGACTCTTTCTTGCCTCAGCCGATGGACAGAAAAAGTTAACAATTGTTTAACCTGTGGGAAACAAATACCTCATAAAAATTTCCACTCTTACTGTCTGCCTTGTTTAGGCCCAGCCCACGACGTAGCAGCCTGTTCGCCTGTGCTTCTTTCAACCGACGAACGCTTAGGCCGGGTCGGAGTTTGCAGAACAGTTTTTCGGTTCTGATTTTGCGTACATTATGCCGCCGGATCCTCCGACTACCCAATCTACCAAAACGCAAAGATAAAGACCGACACTCGCGGTCCGCGGTTTCGGCGAAACCATGGTTAAGCAAATCATGAGTGTCTCGGTTTCGGCGAAACCGAGAAAACTGATCAAAGTACAGCTGAACCTATTCCTACAACTGAGGCCCCTGCTACAACTCTTGAATCGACCTCAGAAATTTTACCCACTACGGTGGTTGACTTATCAGACACCATCCCTTGGATGTCTCTACTCCAGCACGTGGTGCTGCTAGGACTCCAGCAGCCATGTCCATTAAGGCCTTCGCCAGGGCTAAAGCAGCCAAGACTACTAAAACAGTGCCTGTTAAACCCCCCACATCCAGGCCCTCTTCTAGTTCTCAAATGCTTACTTTGGCAGAAGATTTAATTTCTTTAATTAGAGGATCTCAATCTCGCCCAGACAGGGCCTCTCAGCCCCAGAGAAGAGACCTAGGGCAGAGCCCCTGAGCCAGTGTCTTCTGATGATTCTGCTGATGAATCAGACATAACTGACCAGCCAGAGGCTCCCTTCTCCAATTTTGAAGATTCTGATGCTGAAGAATCCATTCCAGCTGCTTCCCCACCAGAAGAATTCTCCTTTGGGGAAACCTTGCATGCCATGCGAGAACAGTTCCAATGGCAGCAACAGGATTTTTCAGACTCCAGAAAAGACTTAGGACCTTTCTGCACCTCCCACAGCACAGGCCCTTAGCTATACCTCCTGTTCTCTCTGTGGTGGATGATGCTTTCAATGATGTTTGCTCCGCTCCAGATTCTTTACCCCAGCCCCTGCCAAACCAGACAGATTTTACAGGGTGCCAGATACTCATCACCACCTTTACAAGGCCCCACTTGCAGACCCAGAAACTATATCCCAGGGTCCCAAGGCAGTAGCAGCGACCATAGCTAAAACCCTATTCCTTCTGAAAGGGAAGCAAGGTCATTAGACAGATGGGGTAAAAAGGTCTACACTTCAGCTACTCTCTCAGCTAGAGCTTTAAACTGTCAGTTTCACATGATACAATACCAAGAGTTTATGCTTGATCAGTTAACTAAAAAACTAACCACTGATGAATCTCTTGATAAGAAATATGTATTAGAGATGGTAAATAACATACAACAGGTTAGCAACCATTCCTTAAAATGTGGCTATGATGCACTGGAGGCTTCATTTAGATCAGCCATGACAGGCACAGTGATAAGAAGGCATGCATGGCTAAAGGAACAAGCTTTACCGGATCATGTTAAAGCTAAGTTGCTAGATGCCCCTATGGACAAGACAAGCTTGTTTGGTACACCTGCCCAGCAGGTTATGAAGAAAATGGAAGAAAAGGCAAAATCTGTTCAAACTGTTAAAGATTTCTTGCAGGTTCAACCCCCAAGGTTTAGCAGGAACTGGCCTGCCAAAAATTGGTCCTTTCCTGACTCCACAAAATTTCAAAGGGGCAGGAATAGGCGTTCCAGAGGCAGAAACCAATCCAGAGGAGGTGCCTACAGAGGACGACAGTGGCAAGGTAACAACAGAGGCACAGACACAGCCACTGCCACTACATCAGCACAACCACAGTGACTTAACCTAAATCCGCCTACCAGGGAACAAATAGCAGCTCCTCTAGGCGGAAAGTTAACCTTATTTTCAAAGAACTGGCACTACATAACAAAAGACAAGTGGATTTTACAAACCATAGATCGAGGTTACGGTTTCACTTCCACACTTTACCAGTCAAAGAGGAATGCCAAATCTACCTCCAAATCAAAAACAGAGGCTCTACGCCAGATAATGGAGTTAGCAAACATGAGAGCTGTGGAAAGAGTGCCAACAGCAGAGCAAGGAAAGGGTTCTATTCCAGACTATTCCTAGTTCCAAGAAAGGAAAAAGTTGGAGACCAATTCTCGACCTGTCCACCTTAAATACATACATCATTGTCCCAAAATTCAAAATGCTGACCCTACAGCAACTTCTTCCCATGCTGGGCAAGGAGTCTTGGCTGGTAACTCTAGATCTCAAGGAGGCATACCTGCACGTCCCCATTCGACCAATCTGCAGAAGATACCTCAGATTTCTTGCAGGATCAGAGCACTATCAATTCTCAGCATTGCCCTTTGGCTTATCTACTGTGCCCAGAGTATTCACAAAATGCCTGGCATCAGTAATCGCCCATTGCAGACTACAGGGAATTCAAATTTACCCATACCTGGACGACTGCCTGCTACAAGGGGACAACAAAAGCAAGCTGACAACAGATTTACAAAGGGTCATTTACTTGCTACAAGCACTGGGATACACAGTCAATTTACAAAAGTCAAGACTGATACCATCCCAAACAAGGACATTCTTGGTGGAATTGGACACAGTAAAACAAATGGCATTCCTGACTACAGAAAAACAAAAAGAACTTCCTCTTTACTTCTTGGCACTAACAAAACTGAACAAGTTAACAGCAAGAAAAGTACTGCAGGCCTTGGGCTTCATGGCATCATGCATAATCTTGGTTCCATTTGCCAGACTACATATGAGGAAACTACAGTGGTACCTAAAGAATTTATGGTCCCAACACAGACACAGTCTAGAAACAGAAATCCCACTAATTCCATGCTTAAAACAGGAGTTCCTATGGTGGGCTCAGGCATGCCAGTCAAACCCAGGCCTACCCTTTCGCAGATGTCAAGCAAGCCAGACCATCACAACAGGCGCTTCAGACCTAGGATGGGGGGGCCCACATGCTGGACAAATGCGTGCAAGGATTGTGGACACAGGATCAACTTCACCTGCACATCAATCTAAAAGAAATGCTGGCAGTAAAACTGGCAATCCAAAAGTTCAAACCATTTCTCAAAGAGGGCCAGTTGATGATAAGGACAGACAACACCACAGTCATGTGGTACATCAACAAACAGGGAGGCACTCATTCATACCCCCTATGCAGAATGACCTTGGAGCTGTGGACCCTGGCACTCAGCTACAACATCCAGTTACAGGCAATATTTGTACCGGGGAAAGACAATACTCTAGCAGACATATTAAGCAGAACCACTTCGGATGCCCACGAATGGAAGCTGCACCCGGACATCTTCAAGACCATCTCAAAGAAATGGGGAATGCCACAGATAGACCTATTCGCATCACCTCTCAATCACCAGCTCAAAAAATTCTGCACAAGGACATTCCACCCACTAGCATGGAAAGTGGACTCGCTCTCCTTCAACTGGAAAGGCCTAACAGCATATGCATTCCCACCTCTTCCTTTGATACACAAGGTACTACTAAAAATCAAGGAAGAGCGTCCAAGGATAATCCTGATAGCTCCAAACTGGCCAAGACAACATTGGTACCCACTACTGAGGAGCATGTCTCGAACAATATGTGGCCAATACCCTGATGCCTTTGATGTTAACTCAGAACAACTACAGCATCATACATCCAAACCTAAAAACGTTGCAACTGACTGCATGGAACATCACATAGCAGCAGCTAATCCAGAACTTTCCCAGAGAGTTAAAGACATTATTCTTGAAGCACGCAGACCTTCAACAAGAAGGAACTATGCTGGAAAATGGAAAAGGTTTGTCATTTGGAGTACGGAAAGAGGAAAAGATGTGTCAAACATAGATATGCCTAACATTCTGGAGTATCTGGCGAACTTCTTCATTCAGGCCTGTCCTACTCCTCCATCAAGATACATGCATCAGCTATTTCAGCAGAATACAGCTTTGATCCACCTGTTTTTCGCACCCTTTGCTCAGGCAGTTCCTCAGAGGAATCAAGAATGTAAAACCTCCAAGGAAACCACCATTACCAGCTTGGGATTTAAACTTTGTGCTAGAAAAGTTGACACTATCACCCTTTGAACCAGCAGCAACAGCAGACCTACAACACCTGTCATGGAAAACTGCTTTCCTACTGGCAATTACTTCAGCAAGGAGGGTTTCAGAACTACAGGCCTTAATGGCAGTGCAACCCTTCCTAATCTTCCACCAAGATAGAGTGTCCATGAGGACTAATCCTACATTTATGCTCAAGGTGGTATCCAGAGTGTCTTTAAACCAGGCAATCCACCTACCTACCTTCTTTCCCAACCCACAAAACAGAGGGAAAGAATACTGCATACCTTGGATGTACATAGACAGCTACGCTACTACTTGGACAGAACAAAAAATAGCAGAAAGACTGACCAACTTTTGTAGCCTATGCAACAGGCAGGGAAGGAAAAGCTATTTCCAAACAGACAATCTCCAAATGGATAGGAAATTGCATACGATTCTGTTACTCCTTCCATGGAAAACCAATTCCACAGAACATAAGACCTCATTCTACAAGGGCAACAGCCACTACCACAGCCTTCTTACGAGGAGTGGCAACCAAAGACATTATTGAGGCGGCTACTTGGACCTCCGTGCATACATTTGCCAAGCATTATAATTTGCCTCTATATTCCAGATCCCGAGCAGGGTTTGCCACTGCTGTACTGCATGGGATCCTAAACACACCATAATCTACTTTTATCCTCCTCCCCTAGTTGGCTATGGTATTCTACCCAGTTGTTATGACTGCAGATGCATCCATGAAGGACATAGTACAGTTTTGTACCTACCATAAATGTAGATGTCCGAACTGGATAGCATCTGCAGTCAGGATTACCCTCCTTCCCCTCTGTGGTACTCCTAGGGTGTTTACCCTCCTAATAGCTAGCTGTTGGGGGGGAGCCTTTTATGGTGTATTTGTTTGTATATATGTACATACATGCTTATTGTTGTGTTTACCTCTATCTATTTGGAAACATGGGCATCTATCCAAATTTTAGCCTGCAAGAGGGCTACTGGCATCTGGGGCAAGAAACACTGAGGAAAATGGCGTCGGCTGATGCTTTTATACCCGAAGACCAACAGAGATGACGTCGGGTGGAGTGCGACATCAGCCGAAGCCGGACCCGGACTTTGGAATCCGGCCAACTGCAGGGCTGCCTGACGACAGGACAACCCAGTTGTTATGACTGCAGATGCTATCCAGTTCGGACATCTACATTTATGGTAGGTACAAAACTGTACTTTTCACATGTTGAAGTACCAGCAGTATGTTATGGAACTAATTAGACAAAAAAATTGTGTTACTTCCAGAATGTGCAGAAAATAGAGTTAATGCATTCTGCAAACCAAGTTAGTAAGCATACTTTGTAGTGTGGCTTTGATGCCCTAGAAACATCTTGCAGGGCTGCAGTCACTGGGTCTGTACTGAGAAGGCATGCTTGGCTGAAGGAACAAACCTTGTAATAGGTTCATATCAAACCTTGCCAGATCATGTCAAATCCAAATTACTAGATGCTCCTTTAAATAAGGACTGTTTATTTGGCACTAAAGCAGATGAGGTTCTTAAAAAGATGGAAGAAAAAGCTAAGTCTATGCAAACTGTTAAAGAATTCTTACAAGTGCATCCGCCTAGATTCAGTAGGCATTGGCCTTCTAAAAAGTGGACCTTTCCAGCCCCTTCCAGGCCTTCTCAGACCAAACCCAGGGGGAACAGGCCACCCAGACTACAGTCTCAGGGTATGCAGAGATCTAAACAATGGAGTGCCCCCACCTCAAAAACAGGGAGTGGCAAGCCGCCCCCTTATGGAAAAAGTTTGCAATGACTTTTCAGTTATCCTTCCCAGCCCTGCCCAATTACTTGTGCCCCTAGGAGGAAAACTTGCTCTTCATGCAAAAAACTGGATGTCCATTACTCAGAACAGATGGGTCCTAAACATTGTATCTCAGGGGTACAGATTCTACTTCCATACACTGCCAACCCCAATTGGGTTTCCAAACCAGTGAGCAGAGGCTTAAAAGCAAGTACTTTCCCTGCTCAATATCAGAGCTGTTCAACCTGTTCCAGTAGAACAGAGGGGCCAGGGTTTCTACTCCAGACTTTTCCTGGTACCCAGAAAAGAGGGCTGTTGGTGCCCAATCCTGGATCTATCAACTCTCAACACCTTTCTGGTGGTCCCAAAATTCAAGATGCTTACCCTGCAACAGCTTCTCCCTATGCTAGCCAAGGATGCCTGGTTACTCACGCTAACCTTAAAAGAAACTTATCTGCACATCCCCATAAGGGAGTCATGCATGAAATTTCTAAGCTTCGGGGCATGCTCTGCACTTCCCTTTGGCTTATCTACTGCGCCGAGAGTATTCACGAAGTGGCTCGCTCCAGCCATTGCATACTGCAGGCGGAGAAATAGCCAAATGTTCCCCTTCTTGGACGACACCTGATTCAGGTGGACAGTCAGGAATTGCTACTTCAGCACCTGGCATTTGTAGAAAGCCTTCTCACTTCATTGGGGTACACCATCAACAAAAATAAATCACAAAAAATAAATCACAACTGGTGCCCAGTCAAAATATGTATTCCTGGGAGCAGGCTTGGATACAACTTCCCAGATGGCATTTCTCACTTCAGAAAAACAGGTCTATCTGATGAACTACTTCAAACAAATGGCCACCAGAACCCAGCTCTCTGCAAGAAAAATACTGCAAGCCCTAGGGTTCATGGCCTCATGTATTCTACTAATTCCATATGCAAGACTGCATATGAGGAAACTTCAATGGTACTTAAAAAGTATTTGGTGCCAGCATTCTCAGGACCTGGAAACAGTCATTGGAATCGTATCTTGTCTAAGGGCAGAGTTCCTTTGGTGGGCAGAAGCATGCAACCACAACAAGGGACTGCTCTTCACTCAACCCCTCGCCACCCAAACCCTGACAACAGACGCATCAGACTATACATGGGGTGCTCACATGGCAGGCAAATGCATTCAGGGCCACTGGTGCCCAGCCCAGATTCTCCTGCTCATCAAGCAAAAAGAGGTGCTAGCTGTACAGAATGCTCTTGACAGCCTTCAAATACCTAATCCTTCCCGGACAACTTCTTATAAAAACAGACACCACCACAGTTATGTGGTACATAAGCAGGGGGGAATCCATTCTTACCAACTCTGCAGGTTAGACATGGCCCTGTGGAACACAGCCTTGAGCAACCAAATGCATCTACAAGCTCAATTCCTGCCAGGCAAACAAAATTCACTGGTAGACAGCTTAAGCAGAAATCTCCTAGACCCACGTGAGTGGAAATTGGAGCCCAACACCTTCAACCTTTTGATCCGGAGGTGGACATATTTGCCTCCCCCGAGAACCAGCAGTTGAGCAAATTCTGCACCAGGAACTGTCACAGCAGGGCCTGGAAGGTGGATGCCCTATCCTTTCATTGGGAATACCTCTCAATTTATGCCTTTCCCCCTCTGCCCCTCCTCTCAAAAGTACTACATAAAACAGGACAGGCCAAGGGTAATTCTTATTGCCCCAGACTAGCCACGCCAGCACTGGTACCCACTCTTGTTCAGTCTGACAACAGTGCCACCCTGACACCTTCACCAGACTCCTACTCTGCTGTCTCAGCAGGAGGGGCAGATTTTGCATCTACAATTGCAATCCCTAAACCTTACAGCCTGGCTTAACCCTTGAATACACTACCAGCAACCGACAGCAAACAGGTGCTGGATGTCATTCTTGAAGCCAGAAGGGCTAGTACTAGGAAATCCTTCGCTAAAAAGTGGAAAATATATTGTTCTTAGAATCAGTCTCAAGGGAAGGACAACAGCAGTGCCCTCCTTATCTCTAATCCTGGATTAGCTAACAGAGCTACTCCACAGAGGCCTATCCTCCTTCATTAAAATTCATGCCTCTGCTATCTCACCTCATAATACTGAGCCACCTCTATTTTCTCACCCTCTCATCAAACAGTTCCTGAGAGGGGCTAACAACTTAAAGCCCTCTAGGAGAGCACCCACCACTGCCTGGGACCTTTTTTGTACTGGAAAAGCTCACGCTTCCCCCTTTTGAACCTGCAGCTAAAGCCAAGCTAAAATTCCTCTCTTGGAAAACAGCCTTGCTTTTAGCCATAACTTCAGCAATAAGTGTCTGAGTTACAGGTACTAATGGCTGTGGGAACCCTTCATTATTTTCTCTGCTGACAGGTTTTCCCCTCAGGACTAACCTGTCCTTTATGCCTAAGGTGGTATCTAGTGTGGCTCAAAACCAGTCCATCTATTTGCCAACCTTCTTCTCTAACCCTCAGAATAAAGGGGAAAGGGTCCTGCATTCCTTGGATGTGCATAGACAGCTCAGGTTCTACCTTGACAGGACTAAACCTTTCAGAAAATCTGACCAACTGCTAGTCAGCTTTGCTACAGGAGCAGAGAGGGTAAGGCCATTTCAAAGCAAACTATTTCCAACTGGATAGCACACTGCATCCATTTCTGCTACAATCACCATGGAAAAACTACCCCAAAGGGGATAAGACCACATTCCACTAGGGCTACTTCCACCTCTGCAGCATTTCTCAGGGGAGTCCCTACCAGGGACATTCTGGAACCTGCAACCTGGAGTTCTGTTTACACTTTCACCAAGCATTACCACTTACCAATCTTTTCTAAATCTAGAGCTGGATTTGCTACAGCAGTCAGCCCTAATTCTTCTTGACTGCCTCCACCCTCCCTCAGCTTTGGGAATCAAGCCAAGTGTGATAACTGCAACAGTGAAACATGAAGAGCATAGTACAGTTGTGTACACTTGCCATAAATGTAGATGTTTGAGTGTATTTACTGTTGCAGTCCTGGTTTCCCTCCCTCCAGCCCCCTGGCTTTCTCTGTTTTTCTACCTTTCCTCTCTATGGCCATTCCTAATGACATTGGTTTTTCTTTTTTACTGGTGGTGTTCCCCACCATATACTAGCTTCCTGTTTGGGGGGCTCCTGACATTTGGGGCAAGAAAAACTGATGTAATGTCATCGGCTACCTGTTTTATACCCCTGACGTCATGGAAGAAGCAACAGCAACCAATGCAGAAATCCTAAGCCTCTGGTATTCAGGCCGACTGAGGGCTACATGCAGACAGATAACTCAAGTGTAATAACTACAACAATGAATACACTCTTAACATCTACATTTATGGTAAGTGTACACAACTGTACTTTCTGAAGGGACCTATGGAACCAAGTGTATTAGAACAAAGTCTTCAGCACCTAGCATTTTGGTGCAGGAGCATTTGGAATCTTGGGCACCATATTTATCGGCACAGGCACTTCCTTCATTGCTGACCACTTCAGCACTGAGTAAGCAGTTTGAGGAGCCATCCTTTGAGTCTTCCGAGAACTTCATTTTCACCCTCTGTTGAATAAGATACTTTTGTCTGGTACCTCTTTGGCTCCAGCCACCTTGGGTACGGGAGTTGAACCTTCTGTTTTTTTTCCTCCTCTGACTTCATCTAAAGAATTAGAGATGTTCTTCGTGTTTCACTGTTGCAGTCATTACATTTGGGTAATCTGCTGGTAGGTTGCCCTCAGTCGGCCTGATTAATAAAGTCTTGGGTCCTGTGTCAGTTGCTGTCCCATCTTCCATGACGCACCAAAATGAATCAGCAAACCAGGAAATAACACAAGCTGGAAAGACCGGTGAAGCAAAAACGGAACCTCTGCACCAGTATAAAAGATTTGAAAAAGTTTTAAATTTTGTTCTCCAAATCACTCGCCCACTCCTGGTATTCTTGTTTTATTGCTATCAGTGGGCGAGTGATTTGGAGAATAAAATTTAAAACTTTTTCAACACTTTTATACTGGTGCAGAGGTTCCGTTTTTGCTTCACCGGTCTTTCCAGCTTGTGTTATTTCCATCTTCCATGACGTCAGGTCGTCAGGGGTATAAAACATGCAGCCGACGCCATTACATCAGTCTTTCTTGCCACGCAGTGCCCGAAGTAGAAGCAGTTCACAAGTGCCGGTCGGCTGATACCTGAAATTTTCATTTTCGAGTTTCTGAACCGACGTCGTAAACTAAAAGCTAAGTACCCCATTGGGGGAACTTTTTCTTGCTCCTTACCGATGTCAGAAAAAGTTAATAGTTGCATTACTTGTGGGAGGCCAATACCTCATAAGGATTTTCATTTGTTCTGTATTCCTTGCCTAGGCCCTGATCATAACGTACCTTGTTGTCGGTTTTGTGCTAGATTTAATCAACGCACTATTAAACTTCTGTATATTTTTGCATCTAAATATTTTGGCTCATGATTTAACTATCCAGAAATGAACCAATCCGACTACCGGAATACCTAAAAAACGCAAAGAAAGAAAGACAGACAGGCCGTCGAGGTCCAAAAGTGACGACGCTTCTCTTAAGTCAGTCGCTAGTTCACCGGTTCTCAGTGAGGTGTTTTTGCAGCCCCTGATGCCTGCTACTTTTGTTTTGCAGGCCTCTACTGTGACCCAATCGGAGTCCGGTATGCCGCAAGATGCTTAAGTATTGAACCCGTGGATGTCTCTACCTTAGATGGGTCTGGAGCCGCTGTGCAGGCAGTGGCTTCTGAGTGTGTTTTCAGGCCTAAAGATTTGTATATTAAACTGACGCCATCTTTAAAACTTAAGGCCAAGATCTACTTCTATGTGTAAAAAACTGAAGCTTGGGCCACATGTGCAGGCCCCTATGCCTAAAAAGCAAATGATCAAAATGGCTGAAGATTTAATTACCTTGATCAGGGGTAGCCAACCCCCTCCTGCTAAGAGGCCTAGGCAAGACATTGATTATGAATCTTCTGATCAGGATTCTATTTCTTCTGATTCTTCTACTGAACAGGATTTATCTATACCTACTTATGAGGACTCTGACACAGAAGATTCCATTCCTTCTGCTTCTCCCCCTGAGGATTTCTCTTTTCGAGAAACTTTACATACCTTGAGGCAACACATTTCCACTGGGAAAGTCAGGATTTCTCTGAATCTAAAGAGAGACTTGGGGATTTTTTTCCTCTTCCTCAGCATAGGCCTTTGGCTATACCTCCTGTTCTAGACATTGTTGTTTTTTCAGAAACTAGTATGGCTCCTGATTCTCTGCCTCTGGCTCCTAGTAAGCCAGACAGATTCTACAGGGTTCCTGACTCCCACAAATTCCTTTTCAAAAATCCTACTGCTGATCCTGAAACCATTTCTCAGGGTCCCAAGGGCATTAAGGCCTCTACTGCTAAAAATCCTACCCCTTCTGATAGAGATTCCAGGACGCTGGATAGATGGGGTAAGAAGGACACGTCTGCAACCTTGGCAATCAGGGCTTTAAACTGTCAATTTCATATGCTTAAATATCAACAGCATATCATGGGACTACTTGAACAGAAAATAATGTTAATCTCTGACTGTGTGGAAAATAAAGATTTGCAGGATTTATTACATTCAGCTGAACAAGTTGGAAAACATACTTTGCAATGTGGTTTTGATTCCTTGGAGGCCTCTTGCAGGGCTGCTGTAACTGGATCTTTGCTAAGAAGGCATGCTTGGCTCAAAGAGCAAACTCTGCCTGACCATGTTAAAGCAAAATTGTTGGATGCTTCTTTACAACAGGACAGTCTCTTTGGTAATAAGGCTGAAGTTTTAAAAAAGATGGAAGATGAAGCTAAATCTTTGCAAACTGTGAAAGATTTCTTAAAAGCGCAACCTCCATGATTTTGTAGGCACTGGCCTACTAAGAACTGGTCCTTTCCAGTCCCTTCGAGAGCCGCTCAAGTCAAATCCAGACATCCCAAAGGCTCTAGGTTTCAGTCACAAGGAACTTTTAGAACAAAAGTATGAGGTGCCTCCACCTCCAAATCTGGAAACAACAAGGCACCTCCCTATGGTAAACAGTCTCAATGACTTCCCTCTACACAATCATCAAGCACTTACCTTTTGGCCCCCCCTTTGGGGGGGAAACTGGCACTTCATGCACGAAACTGGCAACTTATTACCCAGGACAAATGGGTTTTAAATATAGTATCCCAGGGATACAGATTTAATTTCTACATGTTGCCAATCCCAAACGGATGGCCAGATCTGCCCCCAAATCAGTGGGCAGAGGCCCAGAAACAAGTTCTGTCCCTCATGAACATGGGGGCTATTCAACCAGTACCAGAAGAAGAAAAGGGACAAGGTTTCTATTCAAGACTTTTCCTGGTACCCAGAAAATACTAATCATGGCGTCTGATTCTGGACTTATCCACTCTAAACGCATTTCTGGACATTCCAAAATTCAAGATGCTGACTCTTCAACAGTTACTACCTATGCTAGGCAAAGATGCCTGGTTGGTTACTCTAGACTTGAGGCTTACCTGCATATCCCAATCAGGGAATCTTGCAGAAGATACCTCCGCTTCAAAGCAGGCTACTTGCATTACCAGTTCTCTGCACTGCCCTTTGGCTTATCTACTGTGCCCAGGGTCTTCACAAAGTGCCTGGCTCCAGTAATTGCATTTTGCAGACAAAGAAATATTCAAATATATCCATACCTGGACGATTGTCTAATTTAGGCGGAAAACAAGGGCATTCTTCTAAAGCGTCTGGCATTTGTAAAAAGGGTTCTAACTTGTCTAGGGTACACCATAAACAAAAAGAAATCCCAACTGGTACCCTCTCAAAAAATTACATTCCTGGGTGCAAGCTTGAATGCAACTGTCCAGATGAATTTGCTTTTCTGGCGTAAGGTAAGTCAATTGGCAACTTACTTCAAACAGGTGGCCACAAAAACCCTGCTATCTGCAAGACAAATTCTGCAAGCCCTTGGGTTCATGGCCTCCTGCATTCTTCTAATTCCATATGCAAGACTGCATATGAGGAAACTTCAGTGGTACTTAAAAAAATTTATGGAGTCAACATTGTCACAGCCTGGAAACAATGATTCCTGTCATACCTTGCCTGCAACTAGAGTTCCTATGGTGGGCAGAGGCCTGCCACCAAAACAAGGGACTGCCATTCACTCCACCCCCTGCTGCCCAAACCCTTACTACAGAAGCATCAGACTATGCTTGGGGGGCTCATCTGGCAGGAAAGTGCATTCAGGGCAAATGGAGCCCATATCAAATGCACCTACATGTCAATCAGAAAGAGATGCTAGCTGTACAGAATGCACTGACAGCCTTCAAGGACTACCTTCATCCAGGACAACTAATAATAAAGACAGACAACAACACAGTTACGTGGTACATAAACAAGCAGAGGGGGTACAAACTCCTACCCCCCTTTGCAGACTAGCCAACACCACAGTTATGTGGTACATAAACAAGCAGGGGGGTACAAACTCCTACCCCCTTTGCAGACTAGCCATGGCATTGTGGAACACAGCCTTGACCTACCAAATACATCTACAAGCTCAATTCCTGCCAGGAAAGCTAAATACTCTGGCAGACGAACTAAGCAGAAATCTCATGGACCCACACGAATGGAAACTGGAACCATAAGTTTTCAGCATGTTGACATGCAAATGGGGGGAGTCCAGACATAGTTCTGGGGTGAGGCAAATAGATCTATCAGTTGGACATATTCTGCACAAGAATTGATCACAAAAAAGCCTGGAAAGTGGACGCTGTTTCATTCTACACCCCCCCCCCGCCTCTGCTCTCCAAAGTTCTACTAAAAGTCTAACAGGACAAAAACCATGATTCTGATTGCTCCAGACTGGCCTCACCAACACTGGTACCCACTCCTGCACAACGTGTCACACCTTCTTCTTTGGCACCTGCCTCAGACAACTTACCTTACTGTCTCAGCAGAACTGCTAAATTCTGCATACTCTGCTCCAAACTTTGAATCTTGCAGCGTGGCTAATCACCTAAATTTGCCTTTAGCATCCCTCAGCAAACCTGTGATGGATGTCATTTTGAAGGCTAGAAGGCCTAGTACTAGAAAATCTTATGCTGTCAAATGGAAAAGATTCTGTGCCTGGAACCAATCACAAGGAATAAGCACAGCAGTGCCCAATATTCCTCATATTTTATAATACTTAACTGAGATGCTTCACAAGGGCCTATCTTTTTCTTCCATAAAAATCCATGCCTCAGCCATTTCAGCTCATTACAACACAGAACCTCCCCTCTTCTCTCATTCTCTGCTAAAGTAGTATCTCAGAGGGGCCAAAAATAAGACCTCCCATTAGAGCGCCAACTCCTGCATGGGACCTCAGTTTTGTTTTTGGAAAAACTCACTCTCCCTCCTTTTGAGCCAGCTGCTACAGCGGACCTAAAATTTCTCTCCTGGAAAACAGCTTTCTTTTAGCAGTCACTTCAGCTAGAAGGATTTCAGAATTACAGGCTCTTATGGCAGTGGAGCCTTTCATTATTTTTCGTCTGGACAGGGTGGCTCTCAGAACCAATCCATCTTTCATGCCTAAGGTGGTATCCAGTTTGACTCTTAATCAGACAGTTTGACTCTTAATCAGACCATTCATCTGCCAACTTTCTTTCCCAATCCACAAAACAAGGTTGGGCGGATTCTGCATTCATTGGATGTACACAGACAACTTAGATTCTACTTAAACAGGACAAAATCTCTAAGAAAATCTGAACTATTGGTGGCATTTGCTGCAGGGGCAGAGGGAAAGGCTATTTCAAAGCAGACCATTTCCAAATGGATTAGCCATTGTATTCATTTCTGCTGTATGCACCATGGTAAACCTATTCCCAAGGGGATCAGATCTCATTCCACCAGGACTGCATCTACTTCTGTAGCCTTTCTCAGAGGGGTTTCTATCAGAGACATTCTAGAAGCTGCTACCTGGAGCTCAGTTCATACATTCACCAAACATTACCATTTACCCCTCTTCTCTGAATCCAGAGCTGGCTTTGCCACTGCTGTCCTGCAGGGCCTTATAGCTGCTCCTAATGCTGTATAAATCCATCCTCCCAACCATAGCGTTGGGATTCTACCCAAATGTAATGACTGCAACAGTGAAACACGAAGAACATAGTACAGTTGTGTACACTTACCATAAATGTAGATGTTCGAGTGTATTCACTGTTGCAGTCCTGGTTTACCCACCCTCCAGCCCCCTGTTTTTCTATTACTATAACTCTCCTTTCTTTTACTGTGCTTAAAAGCCTTTTTGGTGTATTTGCTTTTGTTTGGAGGTATATTTTTTGTGTTTTTAATTGTATACATATATATAGTTTGCTCCCCATTTGGGGAACACCTGACATCTGATGTAATGGCGTCAGCTGCATGTTTTATACCCCTGACGTCAGGGAAGAAGGGACAGCAACCGACGCAGGACCCAAGATTTTGTTAAACAGGCCGACTGAGGGCAACCTGCCAGCAGATTACCCAAATGTAATGACTGCAACAGTGAATACACTCTAACATCTAGATTTATGGTAAGTGTACACAACTGTACTTTCTCTGCTCCGAGACACCTGGTGCTGACTGCATCAGTTCCGGAGATATCCCTGTATTCAGAACTCACCTGCCAGTTGTGAAGGGGGGGGCAGTCAACACCTATTTTATCGGAGCCATTTCTACACCGTGGGGCATCGGCATGGATCAGCTCGGCTTAGGATTGGGAGCAGTCTGTTTGGATCGGGGAGTGGCCATGGTTCAGAGGCAGTTTTTCTCTGTTCCAGGCTCCCTTCCCTCTTCAGGGGGACCCAGCTTCCCTCTTCAGGGGGACCCAGCTTTTGAGGCAATGTAGAGAGCACTGACTGTCGCTGTCAGACAGTTGGGCTCTTCCACTTCAGAGCTAGTGTCCCTTTGTTCCTCACACCCAGATATTCAACCTGCACTCCAACTGAGTCAGCTAGTGCCAAGACCCCAGGAATTCCAGATAACAGTTCTCTCTGCTTCTGATACATCCCCATATCATCCCAGTGAGGAGGTCCCTAAGAAGAGAAAGTGCAAGAGGAAGTACTTGGACTCCCCTGAGAAATTGAAGACACCAACTTCAATGAAGGGGATGGATCCCTAAGGTCACCCGCTGATGTCTCCTTGGAGACCTCCTGGAAATGTTGAAACAGAGGGTTGACTGGAAGTCCTAAAATCCCTCTTTGAGGAGTCCGTGTACCTGCAAGCCTTCGACACTTGACCCTTTACCTCTTGGGTAATTCCACCCACTGACGCGCTGATTCAGTTGATCTCTCAGCGGGTGTGGAAGGCCACTGATACTATTGAACCTATTCCCAGGAGACCTGAAAAAGTTCATTCAGCCCCTGTAGACAAACAGTTCTGGGCCAGAGGGTTAGCTGTTGATGCCATGATCATGGTGGCAGACATAAACAAGGAACTGGATTAAGAGAGTTCCTCTATCCATCCACCCAACAGAGTCTCTGGAGATGGATAGCTTTGGTTAGCAGGTCTGTGCATCATTGATGTTTGCCTTAAGGTCTTTGGATTTCTTGGCACATATTACCAGACTTCCGAGGGATCTGGTCAAGAAGTTATCTGATACCCTTGCAGGAACCATTTCTGAGGACGTCCAAGGAAAAAGTGGCTTTCCAGTTGGCTATCCTGGAGTCTGTGTCAAATTAGTTTATGATGTTCGTCACTCATGCAGCCGAAGGGACCACAACAGAGCAGTGGGTTCAGGCGTTGCCATTAGGAGACACCTGGATGCACCTATGTGACTTTGCAGAGCAGTTTGTCTTCATTCCTCAATGCACCCTTTGACAGCTCATCCTTGTTTGGCCCAAAAGTTAGAGAAACTTTATCCAGGTGTGAGAAATATAGAACGACCCTTTCTGCTGTGAGCATATGTTTTTCCACCCCCCCCCCCAAATGATTATTTTCCAGGAATCAGAAACGTAGTGGAAAAATTTAGTTCAAAAAGTCCCAAGGGCCTTTTCAGGACACATGAGGAGGTAGTTCCCCCAGGGGCAGAGGTGGAGCTTTAAAGGAAGATTCCTCTCACGAGTCATAGGTGGCCTACAAATCCAGGGATTCTTTCTCTAGTAAATCTGAAAGGAGACCAGATTGTCTTCTGTTGGAGGCAGTCGGGGGACACTTATCCCTGCACCAAAATGCCTGGCTACAAATAACTTCAGAGCTTGGGTGGAGAGGATTATATCCAGAGGCTATGCAATTCCCTTTTCCCTGTCTCCTGTTGTATGCAAGAAACTCCTGAATGTTCCACCCAGTCAAAGGGAACAAGCAGTTCTAGAAATCCAAAAACTGCTATAAAATGGTCAAAGGAGACGCACCAGACCAGAGTGTGTCCAGAATTTTCTCAAGATTTTTAATGCCAAAAAAGACCATTTTGGATCTAGTGTACTGACCAAATCAGTTTGGACTGTAACATGACCATCCAGAATTTAGTTTGACATTCTTCCATTTTTGGAAAAAGACGATTGGATGTGCTTGATATATCTTCAGGACAAACAGTCCAGAAGATTCCTTTAGTTCTAACTAGGAACCAGTCACTTTTAATTCAGAGTTCTGCCCTTTGGTCTTACCACAGCCCCCCAGGTGTTCACCAAATATATGGCAGTAATATCAGCTCACTTGAGACTGCAGAGATACCAAGTGTTTCCGTATCTAGACTGGCTCATTACTGCTGTGACCAGGCATGAGTTGACAGAAGCATGACATCATGTACTTGACATTTGCACTTATCTGGGGATAAATTTAAATTACAAAAAGTTGAAATTGACCCCAGCTCAGATTTTAGAGTTCATAGGAGCTCTTGCTTCTCTTTCCCTGTGAGATTACAGAAAATCGGTGTTCAGGTATAGAAAGTAATCAGCAGCAGAAAAGTAACCACTTGTATAGTCCTTCAAGCAGTGGGGTCCATGGCTGCAGCTATAACTCTAATTCCCGCGGCAATATGTCACATGAGAATGCTACAGTGGTTGCTAGCATCTCAATGATCAATGTTACACCAACCCATGTTAGACCCAGTTTTGATCACCAGTCTTTGCAGAAAAGATTTAGCTTGGTGGATGCATTCCAAAGACATTTTTTTCTAGGCCACCCCTTTATCCCATCACAACCCCAAGCCATAGTGACCAAGGATTACCTCCCAGATAGGGTGGGGGGGCATTATCTGGGCAAGTCTGTCCAAAGCGCTTGGTCCCCTACGTAGGCCAACATGCATATCAATGTCCTGGAGCTAAGGGCAATGCTTTTAGCATTGCAAGCCTTTCTGACTGCTTTTCCTTCAGGAACAATTCCGATTCAAACAGGCAGTATGTCAGTGGTTTAGTACATAAGCAGACAGGGAGGAACCAAATCCTATCCCCTTTGTCGAGAAGCTCTGAGTATGGCAGTGGACTATCTCTTCTTACTGCTTTCTGATAGCAAAGTGCATTCCGGGGAGTTCCAGTGTGATAGCAGACAAACTAACCAAGTGTATTCTCCTGCCTCACGAGTGATCTCCGAGTCCAAAGGTGACTGAAAGGATTTTCTGTCAGTGGGGCAGCTTTGCTGCAACCGATTTGTGCCTCCCCTAAACAACAAGTGCAGCAACTACTTTGCCCTGATTCTCCCCTTTTGGGGAGTCACCGAGAGATGCTTTTCTCTATATTTGGCCCTCTGGACTGCTGTGTGCCTTTCCCCCAATTCCTGTAATCCTGAAATTCCTACAGAAAGCGATCAGGCAGAAGAGCAAAGTAATCCTCTTTGCACCTTTTTGGCCTCGACAGATATGTTTCCCTATACTGTGGCCTTGTCTGATTCAGCAACCATGGATTCTTGACCTGGCTGCAGACCTTCTGTTGAGAGGGATTAATCCATCCTAACATCGTAAACCTCAAGCTGATAGTGGTTTCTCCAGTTCCATTAATAGCCAGGCATCCCTCACTTTCCCCAGTATGTCATATCCTCTTAGCCTGTCGTAAGCCAGTTACCAGTAAACTCTGCTACTAAATGGAGGAGGTTTACCTTTGGGCTCTTGATAACAATATAGATCCTTTTTCAGTGCTCATTGATACAATCCTAGAATTTTTAGCTTCACTTTTTAAAGCAGGTGCTTCCCAGTTAGCTGCTATTTGTAATTTCCATAATGGTTTTGAGGAATCCTCTTTCCCTTCTTATAAGCTTTGCAAAGCTTTCTTGAAAGGAATGGTCTTGCTAAACCCCCCTTACAAATATCCTACCTCACCTTGGGATCTCAGCCTCCCTTTGAACCATCAGCTGAATGTGATCTGAAGTTTATCATGGAAAACTATATTTTTAGTGGCAATTACTTCTGCCAGAAGAATTTCAGAAATACAAGCCATATGTAAACCTCCTTACCTGATTTTCCACAAAGATACAGTTTCGCAAAGAACCAGTCCTTCCTTTTTGCCTAAAGTAGTGTCAGAGACCAGCATTAGACAGACTACTAATTTACCAGTATTTTTACCCAACTTTGCTAACAAAGACTGCAAAGAACATTCCAAGTAGCACTAAATGTCTGGCATGAACAGTATCCAACAGTGAAAAAGTATAGTCAGTCAACCATGCTGAAGCTTATAAAAACTGTACTTTATTCTGAACTGGTTTTATGTTAATTTTACAAGACGTTGTCTACTTTTAACACATTTGGAATGAAATACAGTTTTTGTGATCTTCAACATGGTTGTCTGGCTGACTATACTTTTTTCAGCTTTGCTAACAAAGGTGAATACTGTTTACATTTATTAGATGTTCACAGACAATTATGTTTCTGTCTACACAGAACTAAGGTTTTGAGAAAATTCTACAAGTTCAACCAGCTATTTGTGTCATTTTCATCTAAAACACTTAGCCGGCCAGTGAACAAAGTGACGCTAGCCAGATGTCTCAAATAATGTATTTCTTTAATCTATAACAAAAATAAAATTAGTTTGCCTAGGCCTTTAAAGGTACATTCTACTAGAGCTGTAGATACTTCAGCAGTTTTTCAGTGTAGAGCTTCTATGGATGATGTTTGTGCAGCAGCAACTTGGGCTTCTCCTTGTACCTTTATTACCCATTACAAATTGGATCTGGTCTCTGGAGGAGTGTCATTTGGGTCTGTGGTGCTCAGGAGTATCCTTCCCCGAGTCCTCCCAAGGTCTAAGTTAGTTGGGGACTCTGTCCCATACATAAAGGATAAAATGAAAATTGACAAATCAGATGTAGTTATGTACTCACCATAACATTCTGTGTTGTCCATTTTGATTTATCCTCTACTCCTCTCCCTCCTTCCTTCTGCCCTTGATGTTTTTGGTCGAACGGATAATGGACGTATATCACATACTGTTGCTGTTGTATGATTCCAGATATGGTCTCTGTGAAGGCTTTTGGGGTTTTCATTCTGTCTTTCAGCTAACTCAAGGTGATTGAGGTAACTAGAAGAGGAGCATTGTGGTTAATGGTTAAGCTTGAGAGTTTTTGGCTGTCGCAAGCTGTAGTAACAGCTGAGTCAGTTCTAAAGTTCAGAACCAAACCCGTTGATTTTAAATGAAAATGAACACCACCACAGATGGAACGTTATGGTTAGTACATAACATTTTTTGTGTCTCGCTTTGTTGATGGCAAGGATTCTAATTCTGCGTTGTCCTGGCTCTTAAATAAAACCCCCATGTTGGATCTGACAAAATGCTGTTTTATTTTTATATTCTGAGCTATTTTAACGTATCACTGTAGGTACTTTTTATTATATTGTAGTGCGTTTTACCACAGAATGTTTGTCATCGGGGCTGTCATCCTAACATGACTTCATTTTACTGCTTTGTCTTCTGCTGTCCAGAATTGTTCAGGTTTTCTTTGAGTCAAGCTAAACATAATGAAGTGAGGTTTTTCCCTCCCATATAGATAGAATGTCAGTAGTATGTCTCCAGCATATTGCTCATCTTTTGGCACCTGTTTTTGTTTTTGCCTTATCAATCACCTGATTTGTATTCTTATAAGAAATGCTGTAACCTAGTCATTGTAGTTGTAAAGCTTCAGAAATATAACTCAGCTGAATTGCATTGTTTTCCAAGGTGGCATTGTGTAGTCCTTCAAGCAGCAATAGATCCTCACTCCCTGAGGTCTGGTGTCAAAACAGTCACTGACTGCTGTTGCACCAAATAACTTGTAAGGGACGTGCAGACTATTGCTGCTACTGTATTACAGAGAGAAGATGCATTTTTATATTAAACTTCTATAAAAATGGGTTCTAATTGCTCAAAAGCATTTTTCTTTTATAACTCCGGGTCACATTAGTTAATTCTTTGTTGCCGCATAGCGCAGCACTTTCAACAGGAACAAGCTTCTGTCCTTGGAATTTGTGGATTTTTGATTTTCCTGTTTACTGAAGCACATGTTTTCCTTCATTATATTTTCACTGCTGTTGTATTGCTGTCATGTTGGTTTGATTAATTGTACCATATTAATAGCTTGTGAAAACGTATCTTTTAGACAGCTAAAACGTGTTGCCCATTTTCATATCTAACTGCTTAATGCACACTGCGGTGTTTTGGATAAACCATTTTTTTCATCCTTTAAGCATTTATTGCAAGATCACCAGTTATTGGAGAGCCTACATTCTGACTCTCGGTAGTCATCTTGGGATTAGTGCTGCTGTTTTCTCCTGGTGAGAGGAGGAGTACAAGTGCATTATTTTCTGGAGACTGCTGATCACCAGAAAGCCAAATAACTGTTTTATAGGTGACAGCTTAGAATCTCTGCTTATATTCTGATCCTGGTGAGAGAAGGAGCAGAGTGCATTGATTCTTGACTACTACTGGTTGGAGAGTGAGTGCCTGTGCTTAACGTATGTGATTGGTCTGGTTGCTATTTGAGCCATCTACCAGAAAAAGGCTATAAGCCTACAGACCCTTGCATCATCTGGGACAGGACTGTGGGTCACCAATCAGGCTGTGGCCTGCTTCTTTTCTTGGGATTGGTGCTAACATTTTGCTTCTGGTGAGAGAAGAAGTAAAGAAGCATTGTATCCCAACAGAGTGAACAAGTGGTGAGACAGCATTAGTAGTAGCCATTCATCGGACTCCCCTCTTTTCCTCATTCGTGACAAGCTAATTCTTTGCTTACAGAAAGTAATGCTCGTTTTGTTTCTAACTCCAGAATATCTGCCTAGATACTTTATCCTTAAATTTTCAGGGTCTGTGTGTTAGTTTCCCTTCTACTGTTTGACGGTGCTCTGTACAGACTCAGACACCTTAAGATGACATTTTTTCCTGTAAAATCACAATTGAAATTTCTCCAATACCTAGTTACACACAGGGCAACTAGTTTGCAGTGACGAGCACTGTTCGCATAGTTGCAAACCAGATACTACTGACAATGATTGATATTCTCACTCCAGCTGTCTAATCAATAAAAAAGGGTCTGTTGCCATGGATATGAACTTTCCTACTGTCTCCGTTACCGGCTTGGTGGATATGGGCAACCTGAGGCAATGTAGAAATTGCCTCATGTTTACTGACAATCAGTTAATTCTCAAACCGATACGGTATGTGAGAGATGTATTTACACAATGTCACTGGAGGCAAAGCTCTCACATAAAAGTACTCCTAATGTCAGTAAGGTTGTCAGTAGTACACACATGGGTGCAGCGTGTGTACTCCTGATATCAATAAGGTTGTCAGTAGTACACACGCTGCACCCATCACGCACAATTCAAAGCAGACATATAGAACCACATATGCTGAGGCACTTGCATGTAACTTTCCTAAACTAGAAAGACCTCCTAGACGAAGTACACAGCAAATATCCTCAGCAGCACCAAACGCACACTTTCAAAACAACACCCACATCAACACATAGAGCTACGTCTCATGGAGCCTGTGCCTCTAAACCCATAAGGCAAGTCATCACACAATCCAACACACTGGTCATTGGAGACTTCTTTGTGAGAGACACTGATGTCCCTCTCACCATGCTGAGTAAGGAGAAAGTTACAGTTAGTTGCTTATCAGGGGCTAGGATCTGCCACATTACGCATGCAGTCAGGTCACTGGACCACAATTACCAATATGAATCCTTCATTGTCCATGTAGGAGTAAATGACCTGAGATGTACGTTCCTAGATTATGTGAAGAGAGACATCATGGAGCTCTTGAAATGTGTCTCAGGCTGGTATGAGCCTAGCATGAGCAGCATTTTACCTTCTTCAAGAATGATGCCACAATATGAACAAAAGATGATTGACTTTAATAATTCGCTTAGTTTCTGGTGTCATTCAAAGGGGGTGCAATATTTATTATCATGGAAGGAGATGGTCAACAGACCATGCTGCTTTGCCAGGGATGGTCTGCACCTCTCCACTCTAGGCTTTCGAATATTGGCTAAAACACTGTCTTCCCATATTGCCTTTTTTTTTTAGTCAATGCCAAACCGAAAGTACTTCTGACATAGTAAATCAAAACCAAGAAAATCTAAAGGTATTACTGTTCAGTGCTAAGAGTCTAAACAAAAAACTCCACCCCCTAGAAGCTCTCTTTACCCTAGGGAATTCTGATATCTGTGCGGTCACTGAGACATGGTTTATAGCCGCAGAGAGCACACTATAACAGTGCAAGGTTATGCCTTCACACACATTTTGGCCAGCTAATTCAAAGGCAGGAACTAAAGGTGGAGGTGTCTCTATTTACATCAAAAATAAATATACTTCAAGGCTGGTCAAACAGGACAATGCACTTGAGCTGTTCCATGTTCAAATCACCATAGGTAAAATCCAATACCACTTCCTTGCAAATAGGTCCCCCCTCTGACCCAGGAAACCCATACCATGAATTTAAACTTATTAGAAACACTAACCATCCAACCCGATATCATATTCACAGGTAACTTTAATTACCCCACTATTAACTGGGAATCCTATACGACATCAAATGCACAGGCATGGAAATTTCTGGATTTCGTAAACACAAACTCCTTGGACCCAGATAGTCAATACACCAACCAGGGTGCAACCATACTGGATCTGGTCCTCTCTAGTATGGGAGACTGGTGCACACCCCCTACTGTAATACCTTCCCTGGTAAGGTCAGACCACAGAGAATGGTCTTCTTTGAAGTAAAAATAAAACCTGGACCCCCCAGCTAAACCTGGAATATTCAGGAGCTATTCTAAGGCTAACTTCCTGCAACTAAGTGAGAACTTGGCAAAATTTAAATCCCCCATAAATCCTGAGAGCACTTCTGCCTATGCAGAAATGTTCACAGAAACTCTGTACAAGTATGTTAAAAGATGCATAGAGGCAGCTGTACCCACCAGGAAGAAGTACAGAACTAACTCAAAAAATAAGCCACCCTGGTGGAATCACAAAATCACTTGGCTGTATAACAGGCGGAAGAAAATCATGGCAAAAATTAGGAGGTGCAGCACCCAGCAGGATAAAAGCACTCTCCTCAAACTAAACAAACCACTCTGAGGACAAATAAAGTCTACCAAAGCCAATTTTGTGGTAAGTTTGGCCTCCCAGGCCAAGAGCAACAACAAAAAAGCTTTGTCCGCAACCTCAACGTCAATACATAGCTGTGTGCAGAGCTCATTGTAAATGGAGCCACTTATGCTGAGCCAGAAGATATAGCAAACCTGGCTGATAAATTCAGCTCCAACTTTTCTCCTCTTCCCCCTCAACCTTCCCTCTGGAAATATCTTCAAATACAACTCCCCCCCCCCCCCTACCATCACTAGGGAACAGGTCCTTAATGCTCTCTCTAAGACCAAGAATGCTGCACCAATGAGCCCAGACAACATCCTAGGATGCCTTCTAAATAGCATGAAACATATCAGGGCCTCTGGAATTACTATTTAACTGTAGCTTCCAAACGAGCTTCGGGCCTTAATATTATAGAATATAGACTGTCAACATCAAGAAACTGAGAGAAAAATAGAGGGGAGACCCAAGTTATTAGACTTAAATAAGCCATGACAAGAACCTTGTAAATTATGCACTGCTTAATAGACAGACAGTTGCAGAAGCTGTGGTGTAATGAGCTGTTAACTTTGAAATACCAGTAAGTGACTGGGCAAAAGAATTCTGTACTAGCTGTAAAAGAATTCTGTACTAGCTGTAATCATGCAAGTTCTGTAATAGGTAGCCACAGGATATAAGGCAGTGCATTAGTCAAGTTAGGAGGAGACGAGCAATACTCTATAGTAAGGAGTACACAGGGTCAACTAAGGTGCTTGATCAGGGTGATATTCCAAAGCCTGTAAGAGGACAACTTGGCAGTGATTGAAATCTGGTCCTGAAATGTCAGACTGATATTTATTATCTTTCAGAGATTGTGCAGCTTTGACACAAAACACAGCTTGTCTGCACTGTAAGGAATATCACATGTCAGGAAGAGAGTAGCATAGAAGGGTCTCTGTGAGCTGCACGAGTAAGTATTTCCATTATCTGGAGTGTGTTGACTTTCAGTGGATTGACCATTCAGTCATGGAAGCATTCTAGGTCTGCATCACATGGTTGAGTAGACAGACTGTTGAGGGGATGAGAGTCTTCAGCATAACAGTGAATGCTGCAGACCTCTCAAATGTATAAAATCCCCCAGTGGCAGTTGATATATGGTGAAAAGAGCTCCAGATACCACCTCTGTGTCCAAGATAGGAGGCAAACCAGTGTAGGACAACACCAGAGATTCCACAGTAGTTCTCCACATGGTCCAAAAGAATGGCATAATCTACCATTTCCAAAGTTAACAGTTTACAAGGGGCTATGATGAAATAATGAAGTTAATCCCTCACAACTAGGAGATCATTAAAAACTCTGGTAAGAATTGTTTAAATTCTGTGTGGCTCTAAGCATGTACTGGAAATGAGCACTGATTACTTAATGTCATGATGGGGCTCTAGCTGGATGTACACTATTTTCTCTAGTATCTTACCAACAGATGGAAGGTTTGAAATGGGTTGGTAATTATCCAGGTTGTTAGGATTTAAACCAGGCGTTTTAAGGATGGGAGTAAACAAGGTTTCCTTTAAATAAGATGGAAAAGCCCCTCCCACAAGTGAGGTGGCAGCAGTCTGGAGAAGAAAGCGTAATGACCATAAGATCCTTTAATCCTCTCCTGGACATTGAGAATTTTGCAACCTTGTTTGATTGGTTGAGTGGCACACTGTTTGGTAGAGTTGTGTGTCTCATGGTTGGTGTTGTGTTGCGGTGGTCGGGTGTGTTTCTGCTTTGGAGGTCGCTGATGTTGGTGGATTTATGTTGGGGGTTTTCGCGAGGACTGCTTGGGAGAGTTGTGTCTCGTGGTTGGTGTTGTGTTGCGGTGGTCGGGTGTGTTTCTGCCTTGGAGGTCTCTGATGTTTGGGTGGATTTGAGTTGGGGGCCTTCATGAGGGTGGGTGTGTGGTTTGTGTTTTTATGTGAAGGCAGTGCTGGTGTGTGTTCTGGAGGGTTGTGTGTTCCAGGGGTCCAGGGAAGTAAATGTTGTGGGAAGAAATATCCAGGGAATTGTTATGGCTAGGCTTGTATAGGCCCTAGGGCCAATAGCCTAGTACCAACCTATGAACAGTTTTCAGGAAGCTGTTTGCTCCGTAGAGTGAACTGTTTATCACTTGGGAGAAAGATGTCTTCTCTGCTCAGTGCAGCAAGGCAGTGGGGAGTCAGCAGTATACATACCTTGCCATTCCACACACAATATAAAATTTAACGAAGACCAAACCATATTGCCTTTTGGTGGGTTAGAATTGTGTGGCTTCAGGTTTTTAGGTTCATGATAGTGGAGGTAGCCTTCCTCTGTAAAAAGAGGAGGAAGTTCCCCTTTTTGGGGTAACAGCCAACTCCACTTCAAGGTATGTTCCCTGGTTTAGATCCCCTAATGTTACCAGAACTTACAGCCAAGGAGTTCAAGGTTGTCTGAAGCTAAGAGGGTAGCTAGCTGGCTGCTGAAAGTCTGTCAACTCATTTATAATTTCCTGCTGTAATTGTAGTCACAAATGATGGATGAAACTCAAATATAGTATTTGGAGCAATTCACAGTATTTACTTTTGAAGAGGGCAAGCCCCCCATACTCCCTAATGTGAGGGCTATATCCTCACACCCTTGCTGCATACATGTAGCAATTCCAAAATCATGTCATCATGGGAAGGGGGAAATATCCCCAGTGTATTAGCAATTTGACCTTCCAGGAGACAGGTTGTCCCATACTAGTGATCTCTCAAATTAGCATCAGTCATTAGTGTTTCACAGGCAGGCCTAGCCTGGCATCCCAGAGGAGCCATACTGTTGTCAAACTTATGCTGCCAAGTAGAAAATGTTCTCCATTTATGTACAGTGGAATTGTATGTCGGCACACTCATTTACCATGTCGGCATTACTTTCTTTAGGTACCTGTATGACTTAAATCTAGGTTATTTAGTGACTACAGAGCTTATGTCTGGTAGTTCCATCTGTCATGACCTTTTGACGGTAGAACTATGACCCAACCCCATTTTTTTTAAGATATTTAGTTATGAGAGTTTCTTTATCTGTGCAGTATTTGGCACTTCAGCTTTCCAGAGCTTGTGTTTTCAGTATTGCTTGGCTTGCTATCTCAGGTCTGAGTCTGCTGTTTTGGCAGCTTTCAAATTTGGCTTTTGGCAGATGCTTTTTTGAGTGCCTATTGTCTCTGCTTGCAGATTTTGAGATCTTCATGGGCTTATTTTTGGGAACTTTATTAGGTTTCTCATAAAGATGGATGTCCCTTAGGATCAATTAATCTGTACTCCCCTAGATCTATCCGAAACAGAAGTTCTAACTAGCCAATTTGAAGTAAATCCACATAAAACCATCATAATTATTGCCTCCTACCTACCACCAGGAAATCTGCCTACCATTGAAAGTCTTCTATCTTGGGCATCCTCTACTTTCAACCAAGAAACTAGAGTGCTAGGTGATTTCATCTTAGACTGGCTATCCTGCTCATCGGACAACCCCTCCAATTTTATCAATTAATTCAATTTCACCCAAGTTATAAACTTCCTCACTAAAATCAATAAACATGCAAGAAAAAATCTATTCTAGACTGGATACTAACCAATAAGCCCAACTTTGCCCACCAGGCTGGGTGCCTCTCCAATTCTCTCAATGATCATTCCCCTACCTTTCTTCAAAGGAAATGTATTCACTCCCCCTGTAATGTCATTTTCAAACACATAAGCACAAAATAAATTTTTCCCCTACAGTCTTAAATTCTCTACTTCAAAACTGCAACTGGTCAGCTCTAAAATCATTCCACCTAAACCAAGCTGTACAGTATTTTAATGATACTTTCCTCAAAATATAACCTCGCTCCAACAAGAAAAAAATTTGCTCCAAAGCCAAAAACCTACCTTGGGTAACCAAAGATGCTAAATCTTTTATTAAACAAAGGGGATAGAGCCTGAACTGCTCATCAAACCTCCAAAACCTCAGAAAACCACACCTCTTACAAACAACTAAGAAACCTAAGAAGCAAATATTATCTGACAATTTTAGCTTGCCAGCAAAAAACACATAACCCACAAAAATTTTGGCAAAACCTTAACTACCTCCTCAACCTTGGCAAAACCTCTACCCCTGCACCATCTACAACAAGTAGCACTGAATGTATAGCATCCCAATTTAACTCATTTCATCACAGCTATCACCTCACTTTTAAACAACATCATATCTAACAACCCCTTACAGTGCCTACCTCTACTAATTCTAAACACAACTACTTCTGTTTTAAACCCATACAAACCTCTTATATCAAAAAACTACTCTTTCGGCTTTTCCCAGTTAGGGGTTGCCACAGCAGAACTCCAGTCCGCTAATGATTGGCAATGGATTATTTTTTATGGTGCTGAGTTGCCAACCTGATGCCCAACCTTCAAAGAAGGCACACCTTTCATGCACGCACCTACCTGCATGTCTTTAAACATCACTCGATGCTGGGAAGACATGCAGACTCCACACAGAAGGCGCTCCAACCGAGAATCAAACGGGAGAACCTATTGCTGTGAGGCAACAATGCTAACCTCTGCACCATCATGGCTTTATCACAACTAAAACCTACCTGTCTAGCAGCTGACCCAACTCCCTAAAGACTTCTTAAAAACTGCTGTAGCTTCATCGCTTATCTATCCTAATCAATCATTCCATCACAGAACAATGCATCCCCATACTGTGGAAAATATCCCATATCATCCCCCTCCACAAGGGAGTCCCATCTTAAGATCTCTGTAATTATTGGCCTATTGCCATTATCTCACCCCTAGCCAAAATCTTAGAGAAATGTAGCCATAAGCAGCTCCTAGACCACCTCACTACAAATAACCTCTTCTCTAATTCACAGCACAGCTTCCATCCAAAACACGGTACCTCCACAGCCCTCATAAGTTTCACTAACTACATCAGCCTCCTCAAAAACAATGGACAATTGGTCTCTACTATATTCCTTGATATGTCCAAAGCTTTTGATACGGTATCCCACCAACTACTAGTCAACACTCATCTCCTTCAACCTCAACTCTACAGCTCTCAACTGGTTCTTCAGCTACTTTACTAATCGACAACCGGCAACTAAATGGGATGATAAACTCTCCACACTCCTCCCAGTCTCTGTTGGGGTTCCATCCTTGGCCCTGTCTTTATTATAATATTCACAAAGTCTAAACACTGCCACTAAATCTGCTTCTATTATTCAATATGCTGACAACGCTACTCTTATTTGCTCTGCTCCCACACCCCAAAAACTCCAAGATAAATTGCAAAAGTCATTTCTAGATATTGAAAATTATCTAAATGAACTTCAACTCATCCTAAACCCAAACAAAACAAAAGTAATGATATTCTCTAAGAAGAACTCCAAAGCAAAACCACCACCTCTCTCCATCTACCCCAAAAATGGCTCTATAATAGAACCAGTTAACCAGTAGACAACCTAGCATTCAATAAATGCGCATCACTTGCAGTAAAGAAAGTTCACATTAAACTTAGTGCTCTATATAGGGCCAAACCTTACCTTACTCAAAATGCCAGACTAGGCACAGCCAGATCCCACCTCCTATCTGCTCTTTACTGTTCTCAACTTTTCACTAACCTGCACAAGTCTGATTTACATCTACTTGATTCCTGCTATAACAAAAATAGGAAAATATGCTGCTAATATATGCAACATCATTGCCTTGCTATTCAAAAACTACACTGGCTTGAATTTTCCAATCTGTTATTGCTCAATCAGCTCACCACTGCCCACTCCATTATCCACAAACCAGAAAACTGCCCTGCACTCTCCAACCTAGTGCAACTAAATACCAACCTCAGGACCCTTAGATCATCCGATAAACTTATACTTAAGGTTACAAATTCTCATAATTACTTTGGTGACTCCCTCTTCTCCTCCAGAGTAGCTAAACAGTGGAACCTATTAACCCAGAATATCCTAAAAAACACATCACAGCTTCAAAAAAATTTTAAAGGAATACCTTACTCAGCAATAGCTATGCTCCTGTAGTACTCCTGGCTAGTTTCTCATGCCTTCGATCAAGTGTTTTCTATTCTGCTATCTTCTTGTCTGTCTTCTACCAGATGAGAATACCACAATGTTTTTTTAGTTATATATCTAATGAGTTTCATATTACTGTCTGTAATAAGGCTTAAGAAATGTAATGTTTTCTGTTTTGCATTCACTTTTTTGTAAATTGTGATTGTTGGCAACTGTCAAACTTTTTGTATAGTGTTTGTAAATCTTTTTAAAAAATTTGTAATCTTTTTGTACTATTGTTATGGAGGTTATCTCCCCGTGTCTCTGCTGAAAACTGGCTACTTGCCCAGCCATATGCTACCCTGTTAACAAATGTAAAATAAAATAAATAAACCTATATTTCTTTTCAAAAGTTTTACCTGAAATATCCTTAAACTATCCATTCACATCTGTTTTGCTGCTTTTTTCTGTGTTAGCTGAAACCCAGGAGGACATGCACTTAATTACTCAAACATGCATGGTAGGCAAACACCTGAAGCTTAGTTTTTACCAGAACATGGTATACAAGTTTTGGAGGATAGGATGGCTGATGTTCATTGTGTGAGTCATTGTTGTACTCATAACCCTTGGAACTTTCAAAGCTAAGTATCCCCCCAAGCTGAGCAGGCATTTGCTGCTGTGGGACATCAGTGCATTATAGGTTCATAGATTAGTACTAGGCTAACTGCCCTTGCGAGCCATTTTAAGCCTAGCCAATTATCCTTTATGAGACTCTAACCCTGCACCTTGTGTTTGTAAGGCAAACACCTTAACCATTAGGCCACACTCCCAACCAGTGTAAGAGTGGTATTTGCCAGTACCAGTCTTCAGTTTTTTCATGCTGCAGTATGGTTCACATTGTATATGCACAGTGTTGTCAGTCTGATGGTTTAGCCCTGTTGGGAAACCTGTTCTTAAGCCTTTTGTTTGTTTGGTACTTTTTACTATGATACTTGGTTGTAAGCCGGGGTCACATACCGACATGTAGTTAAGACCATGTCCACCCTACAAAAGGCTAGGAAGTGTTTTTTGTGGGCGACAACCTCACAAAGCTTTCCATTCTGAGTGTTTTGGGGTCCCCAAGCATGACATCACCTGTGGGTTGTACACTAATTTTAGTAAAAGGACTCTAAGGCTAAGGAGAACGCTCCAAAATTGCTTAATGATGAACGGCTTGAGGCCTTCTCCTAGAAGGATGTTCTGTCATGAAGTGCCCAGAAGCTGCAAGTTTCACACGTCTTGCCTAGGAAGAAATTACTGAGATGCCTCCTAAATGGAAGGAACAGTGGGAGACGAGTGACATTTTGACCCCCTGAAGTCTTTAAAGGTTTGAAAGCATCTGGCTCTGAGAGACTGGTTTCCAGCCCCCAAGCCAAACATTTTTATTCATTGCTGTTAGCCATGCTCCTCAGGAGACTGCCATGATGTGGAATCTAGCATGTCTTCCTGAATTGAGTCCTATCGTTTGTGCATATGGTCTTTGTTGTTACTGGTGGAGATTATGGTTATGATCAGTTCCTATTCACAAGGATGCCAAGGGACATAAGGTGGAGGACATTCATTCACATTGCCCATCCTCTGAGGTGGTCACCAGTTGAAATCAAGGACCCAGCCATTCAAGTTTATTTGAGCACCTCTTTAGACTCTTTTCTATGTATGCATTGTAGACATTCTAATAAATGTTTCCCTTTTCTGACTGTCATCCTAGATGGTTTAAGCTGACTCAGGACTTCATAGACTTTGTGAAGCCTATAACCAAAAGTAGATGAATTCCTGTTTTCAGAAATCACACTCTAAAAACAGACACAAGACCACTCCTTTAAGAGTCATAATTGTTTGCTTCAGAGAAGAAAAAACTGATCTATACTTCCCAGATGCCTTCCATTCTAGGCTGTGACACTTGACACCAAGGACAGCATGTCTTCTGCATCTCCACCAGAGGACATGTCTTTTGCTGATGCGTTGTAAAGGATGAGGAACCACTTTGACTGGGAGGTGAGAGAGTTCTCAGATGACCAAAAACTCTGCATGGAACGTTTAGGTCTGGAGGCCCCAATAACAGTTGCTATATCCTCAGTTTGGGAAACCTTGCCAGGATACTTTGGCTGCTCACAGGAAGTTGAATCAGTTTGAGTCTGATATTCTGAATGCGAGTCCCACAGAGAATCCAACAGTGATGTCATTGGATCCTGAGGGAGGGTTTATACTGGTTCTAGTCTGTAACACACTTTATAATGACAGAGTATGATTTTAGACCACTTTGGAAAGAAACTCTGTACAACAGCTAGTCTGGGTTTCAGAGCTTTTAACAGCCAGACATGGGATTAGATACAAAGCTGAGCTCTTTAAGGACCTGAAGGTGACTATAAAGAAGATGGCTGACAATTGTCAGAAGGCAGGCATTCTGGAATTAACTCTGGTGTTTTGCCAGCTTGACAGAAATGTTGTTTGAGTGTAGCTTTTATGCTGTAGATGCAGCATCTGGGGCTGCTGTATGGTGGTCATGAGTTTAGGAGAAATGCCTATATGAAGATGCGTCTCCTGACAGAGGATGTCACAGCTAAAATTCTCAGTGCATCTCTTCTGAATATGAATTTCTTCTTTGGACTGTTTGCTCAAGAAGTTTTACAGAAACCTATGAAGGGTCAGAGGCAAGAATATTGAGGTGGGATGGTTCCTGTCTGATAAGCTGTGTTTGAAGAAAGAAACCAGGCAGGGGCTTCATCTTCCCCTTCTTTGTTTGCTTTATATTTATAGCCACAGACAAAGTAAAAAAAGGGTGCTCACAAATTTAAAGATGTAACTGGTATGATACTAGAGAAAAGTTAGCCTTATTTGCAGATGGTATTATTTTGTATCTGATAAATCCAGAAAAAGAAACGTGAGCAATGAGGAACATTTTGAGGCAGTTTCATCTCTTTTTGTGGATATAAAATTAATGAAGATAAAATAAAGGCTACAGCAGTAAACCATGAACCCCCACAAGAATTGATTCAGCCATACCCATGTTTATGGGGACATAGTAAGATAAAATGTAGGTATATGGATTAAAAGGGATTCTGTTATGGCAGCCAAGAATATGTGGGAAGAGAATAAACAAAAGATAGTATAATAACTGAGAAACTAGATGTTCATGATTATGGATAAGTGATAGTAAGATACAAGTAATGAACATGGTCCAATTTATTTTATATACAGATATGCTTATTTTATCAACCAGATAAGTTGTACATGGTAATAATGCTGAAGGAATTTATTTGGAAGGGGGGAGGAAGGAAAACGTTGAGTGTGGTAAGTTGATTCTCCCAGTAGAATTTTAGTATATTTGGACTAGATGATTTAGGACTACCTGATATGAAGCAGTACTTTAAAGTTATGCAGTTATGGCTCTCATACATAACACACGCAGAAGGTTATAAATCAAAGGGGAAACGGTTGATGTAATAGTGGGAACTTAAGAAATAAGGAGAGCGATGTTTCTTGAACGTTGTGTTTATAGAACAGAAATAAGGAGAGATGTTTCTTGAACATTGTGTTTATAAAATAGCAGAATGTTTTCTCGAACTAAGCCAACACTGGTATGGAGAAAAGAGACGAAAAAACGGGCAAGAGGGAGCTGGAATTTGCTGGAGAAAATTAGCAAAGGAACCCAAGGTATTGGGAGCAAATAAATGGGAAAATTTAATAGAGGGATGCAGCCAAGCAGAATCTCAGCCTGCCTTCTGTACCAGAGATTGAAAAAAAAAACTGGCAGAGAGAGTAAGAGATGTGTGAAATGCTAGCTGAAAAAAAACAGTTGTGGTAGAGCTTTTAGTTCTGTCTAGAACAGAAGTAGCTGTTAAAATGAGAGGTAGTTAGTAGGACATATAAAATACTGCATGGTGACTATAAGAATCAGATGCAGCAAAGAATGGGAAGGAAGACTGGAAAGGCATTTTGCCAAGTAACAATGGAAAGACCTCTGTCTTGCGAGTATTCAACAAAGTCTAGAAGGTTTAAGATTTTTGCTTGGAAGTGTTTGCATAGATATTTGTACACCAAGCAGTGTTCCAATATTTTTTTTTTCTTTAGTTGATAAATACTGGAGGTGCAATGGGAAGAGAGGTAATTGGGAACTTGCATTCTTGAATGGTAACATATTGGCAGAGTTCAAAAATTCCCTACAGGATGTTTTGTTAGAAATGTTGGGGGCTCAAGTCATTATAATTGAGCACTGGCAGGAAATGATTCTTTTGAGGTTGAGGTATAAGCTCAGAATTGCCTATATGTAGAAAGGCCTTACTAAGTTTAATGCTGATGGTTACCAAAATTAAATTTGTAGAAAAAGGAAGTCAAAATCTAAACCAATTGTAATAGAAATTCTGAATATTGTAAAGGAGATAGAAGAACTGGAGGTGAGAGCTTTGGAAAAGGGAAGGAACAAACTACATAAAAATGGAATTTATGGGAACAACACATCTAAAGTAGTGTTTTAACAGAGGGCAAGAAGTGAGCAATTTTTGTAACGAAGTGCATGAAAATCGTTAAAATGTATGCTTCATGAAAATAAGATGTTAATGTCTTTCTTTTGTCTTACTGTATATGTCTGTTACTTTTTAAGGTTGTGTTCAATATAATAAAGATGTTTAAAAAAAAAGCTGAGGGCTAATTCCGTTTCCTAGGGTACTTAATGCAAGAAGAATATGAGAGAGTTGTTCATTATTAGGATCACTGTTGCAGTAGCCTGTGCTTACGTGGGTTATATCCTGCTAAAGATAGAACAGTCAGCCAACTTCCAAAGTTTCAAGGCATCTTCCACACCCGACAACCATTCGCTGTTTTCAGCAGAGATGACTAAAGGCAGATATGGGTGCCATGTCCTGCAGAGCTTTCCTGCCAGCAAGGAGAGCTCCTCTTGAGGGTTTTTGAAGATCGACAGTCAGCTAATGCTTTTCGTTACTGGTGTCTGATAAGTTTCCTTTGTGAAGAAAAAAATTTCCACCTTTACTTTTTCTGACTGAAGTTATATGCTTTTTCTGTAAAATAAATTTAAAGCTAGGAAAAGGTGTTTTAATAACTGTCAAACAATGTTTAAGTACTTTTAAATGGGAGAATTACTTTTGTTTTAAAAAAGTTTGAACTAATTTAAAACTACTTTTGCTGAAGTAATACTTTTATTTTACATTTGAGGCTGAGGAGTAGTGACTTAAGTGCTTTCTTACTGTGTGTTTGAGGAAAAGGTTACTTTTTTGCTTACCTGACTACTCCTGCGAGGCTTGGGAATCTGGAATCTTTTTTTGGCTTAACCGTGAAAAAAAAAACTACTGTTAAATTCTTCTTCCAGTCACAAAAGGAGAAAACTGATGAACGGCCTTTGCTACCACAGCAGGCTGTTAAAGTAACTCAGTTGCAGATGACTAATACTGCTGTAGCCTTTTTCTGGTTCCTCCGACCATTTTTTTTTCTTGGTTCCATCAGGTATAGCCCCTACAGGCACCATGGAAAAGGAGATGTTCATCGTGTTTCACTGTTGCAGTCATTATAATTAGGTTATCCTGCTGGCAGGCTACCTGCAGTTGGCCTGAGTTCCAAAGTCTAGGTCCGGCGTCGGTTGCTGTCGCCTCCTCCCTGACGTCAGTGTGCCAGAGGTATAAAAGATGCAGCCGACGCAATTTTCTTCAGTCTTTCTTGCTGTGCAGTGCCCGAAGCAAAAGCAGTTCGCAAGTGCCGGTCGGCCGACTCCTGAGATTTACAAATTCGAATTTCAGATCCGAAGTCTTCATTAAAGCTAAGTACCCCGTTGGGGAAACTTTTTTTTCTTGCTCCAGACCAATGTCAGAAAAAGTTAATTGTATTTCTTGTGGGAAACAAATACCACATAAGGATTTTCATTCTTAATGTATTCCTTGCCTAGGCCCTGACCACGATGTTGCTAGTTGTCAGTTTTTTGTAAGATTTAACCAACGCACTATTAAGCGTCAGTGCGATTTTCATTTCATTATTTTGGCAGAAGATTTAACTATATAATGCCATCGGAGCAAACTACTACCGGAGTTTATAAAAAGTGCAAAGAAAAGGACAGGCACCCGAGGTCCAAAACCGACGACGAGGCTTCTGCTAGGCCTGTCGCCAGTTCTTAGTGAGGCGCTTTCACAGTCCCTGACGCCTGCTACCTCAGAGCCACAGGCCGCTTCCGACTGCCACGTGGAGCCGACTAGGCCACTGGAAACTCAAGGTATTGGACACTCAGAAACTATTCCCTCAGATGGGTCCGGAGCTGCTGAGCAGGCATCTGCTTCTGAGGGTGTTTTCAGGCCTACACAGTTATATGTAAAACCTACTTCAGCTTCAAAGGCAAAGACTAAAGCAGCTCTAAATACAAAGAAACAAGTACAGCATTCTCCTGAACAGGCCTCCATGCCTAAAAAACAGATGCTTAAAATGGCCATAGACCTAATTACTTTGATCAGGGGTTCCCATCCCCCTCCTGATAAGAGGCCTAGGCAAGAGATAGAATATGCATCTTCAGATCAGATTTCCATTTCCTCTGATTCCTCTTCTGATCAAGAATATTCTCTTTCTCCCTATGAGGATTCTGATGCTGAAGAGTCTATTTCTTCAGCCTCTCCTCCTGAGGATTATTCTTTTGAGGAAACTCTGCATACTATGAGGGAGCATTTCTACTGGGAGAGCCAAGATTACTCAGAATCCAAGAAAAGGCTCTGAGACTTCCTTTTATTGCCTCAGCACAGGCCCCTTGCTATTCCTCCTGTTTTAGACATTGTAGATGATGTATTTTCAAAGTCCGGACTGTCTCCTGACTCTTTGCCACCAGCTCCTGTTAAGCCAGACAGAGATACTACAGGGTTCCTGATTCACATAAATTTCTTTATAAAGATCCTGCTGCAGACCCAGAAACTATCTTTCAGGGTCCCAAAGGGGTCAAGGCGTCCACTACAAAAAACCCTATACTCACTGATAGGATTCAAGGGCCCTGGACAGATGGGGGGCAAAAGATTTATACTTCTGCTACCTTGGCTGTAAGAGCTTTAAATTGTCAATTTCATATGCTTAAATATCAGCAATATCTAATGTTACTGCTTAAACAAAAAATGTTGACATTCAGAATGTGCAGAAAACAAAGAAATGCACTATTTATTGCATGCTGCTGAGCAAGTAGGAAAGCATACTTTGCAATGTGGTTTTGATTCTCAAGAGGCCTCTTGCAGGGCCGCTGTTACAGGTTCTGTCATTAGGAGACATGCTTAGTTAAAAGAACAGAATCTGCCCGATCATGTTAAAGCAAAATTATTAAATGCTCCATTACAACATGATACCTTGTTTGGTGTTAAAGCAGAAGAGGTTTTGAAGAAAATGGAAGACAAAGCTAAATCTATGCAAACAGTCAAGGATTTCTTACAGGTACAGCCTCCCAGATTTAGCAGGAACTGGCCTGCAAAGAATTGGTCCTTTCCAGTGTCAGACAGGCCACAAAGAGGTAGATACAGATGCCCCAGAGGCAGATCACAGCCCCAAGGCTCATACAGGCCTAAACAATGGGGTGCTTCAACCTCCAAAAGCGGAGAAGAAAAATCACAGCCATACAGGAAACAGTCTCAATGACTTCCCCCTGCCAGCACCAAGCACTTATCTTTTGGCAGCCCCCTTGGGGGGAAAACTAGCACTTTTTGCTCAAAATTGGCACATGATCATTCAGGACAAATGGGTCTTAAATATCGTATCCCAGGGCTATAGGTTCCACTTTCACACCCTGCCAAGGCCAAACGGCATGCCAGACCTGCCACACAATCAATGGGCAGAGGCACAAAAACAAGTTTCATCCCTCATGGACATGAGGGCCATTCAGGAAGTACCACAGCAAGAGCAGGGACAAGGATTTTACTCAAGGCTATTCTTGGTGCCTAGAAAGGACAAAACCTGGAGACCAATACTGGACCTGTCTGTCCTGAACACATTCCTGGACATTCCAAAATTCAAAATGTTAACTCTGCACCAGCTTCTGCCCATGCTGTGCAAGAAGGCTTGGCTTGTGACTTTAGACCTAAAAGAGGCATACCTGCATGTCCCAATCAGGCAATCATGTAGAAGATACCTCAGATTTATAGCTGGCTCAATGCATTACCAATTCTCTGCACTGCCCTTTGGCTTATCTACTGCGCCCAGAGTCTTCACAAAATGCCTGGCACCAGTAATTGCTTTTTGCAGACAGAGGAATTCAAATATATCCTTACTTGGATGACTGCCTTATTCAAGCAGAGAACAAGGACACTCTACTACAGCATCTGGCATTTGTAAAAACATTACTAGCAGGCCTATGGTACACAGTAAATCAAAAGAAATCAAAACTCGTACCCTCTCGAGATAATATTCCTGAGTGCAACCTTGAATACAACTGCCCAGATGGCTTATCTCACGCCAGACAAAGACGGACAACCAACTACTTATTTCAAAATGTTGGCAACAAAGACCCAGTTATCTGCAAGAAAGATTCTGCAGGCTTTGGGCTTCATGGCATCCTGCATTCTGCTAATTCCATATGCAAGACTGCATATGAGGAAACTTCAGTGGTATCTAAAAAGTGTTTGGACTCAACATTGCCACAGCCCGGAAACAATAATTACCCTCATTCCCTGCCTGCAACAGGATTTTCGATGGTGGGCAAAAGTCTGTCACCACAACATGGGACAGCCATTCACCTTACCCACAGCCAGGCAAACATTGACAACAGATGCATCAGATTATGCCTGGGGGGCACATATGGCAGGAAGATGTATTTAGGGCACCCAGTCCGCAAGTCAAATGCATCTACATATCAATCAGAAAGAAATGCTAGCAGTACAAAATGCCCTGACAGCCTTCAAGGATCTACTTCATCCAGGACAGCTTCTGATAAAGACGGACAATACCACAGTCATGTGGTACATGAATAAAGCAAGGGGGCGCACACATTCATACCCCCTCTGCAGACTAGCCATGAACTTGTGGGACACAGAATTGACTTACCAAGTACATCTGCAAGCACAATTCCTGCCAGGAAGGATAAATACTCTGGCAGACTAACTAAGCAGAAACCTAATGGATCCCCACGAGTGGAAATTGGATCCACAAGTCTTCAGCATGATAACAAGGAACTTGGGATGCCCAGACATAGACCTATTTTCCTCTCCTCACAATTGCCAACTACAAAGATACTGCACAAGGACTCACAAGCAAGCATGGAAATTGGATGCTCTATCTTTCAGCTGGAAAAACCTAACAGTATATGCCTTCCTCCTCTGCCTCTCCTCCCCAAGGTACTCCTCAAGGTCAGACTAGAGAAGCCAAAAATGATTCTGATTGCCCCAGACTGGCCCTGCCAGCACTGGTACCCAATCCTAAAGAGCTTGTCCCAATGCCCAGCTTGGACACTACCTCAAATTCCTCACTTATTGACTCAACAAGACAGTCAGATACTGCACAGCCAACTCAGGACCCTAAACTTGGCAGCATGGCGGTTGATGTAGCCATTCAAGACACACCTCTTTCTAAAGCGGTTATGGATGTTATTTTGGAGACCAGAAGGCCTAGCACCAGAAAATCTTATGCAGAAAAATGGAAGAGATTCTGTGCTTGGAACCAGGCACAAGGTATTGACACGATTGTTCCAAATATTCTTCAGATTTTGCAGTACTTAACTGAGATGCTGGATAAAGGCCTTTTCTTTCATGCCTCTGCCATTTCAGCTCATTACAATACAGAACCACCTAATTTTTCTCATCCATTACTAAGGCAGTACCTCAGAGGGGCCAAAAATATAAGACCCCCAAGGAGAGCACCAATACCTGCATGGGACCTCAACTATGTCTTGGAAAAACTTACACTGCCTCCCTTTCAGCCAGCCTCTGCAGCTGATATAAAATTCTTATCCTGGAAAACAGCTCTGCTCCTAGCAATAACCTTCGCTAGACGAGTTTCAGAGTTACAGGCACTCATGGCTGTGGAACCTTTTTATCATTTTCCATCCTGACAGGGTTTCTCTGAGGACAAACCCTACATTTATGCCTAAGGTAGTGACAAGTGTGGCCCTTAACCAAACAATTCACTTGCCTATCTTTTACCCAAATCCACAGAATAAGGGTGAGAGACTTCTGCATTCTTTGGACATTCACACAGTTGCGCTTCTACTTCGAACCAAAGCTTTCAGAAAGACTGAACAACTTCTAGTAGCATATGCTGCAGGATCACAAGGAAAGCCTATCTCCAATCAGACTATTTCAAAGTGGATAGGCCACTGCATTCAGTTCTGCTATTCACAGCATGGCAAAACAGTGCCTAAGGGCATTAGGCCACATTCCACCAGAGCAGCAGCCACTTCAGCAGCCTTCCTCAGAGGAGTACCAACCAAAGACATCTTAGAGGCTGCAACTTGGAGTTCAGTGCAGATTTACAAAGTACCATCAGTTACCTCTCTATTCTAAATCCAGGGCAGGTTTTGCCATTGCAGTTCTGCAGGGCCTGATAGCCTCTCCTAATCCTATTTAGCACCAGCCTCCCAACCATAGCTTTGGGATTCAACCCAATTGTAATGACTGCAACAGTGAAACACGATGAACATAGTACAGTTGTGTACCTACTATAAATATGTAGATGTTGGAGTGTATTCACTGTTGCAGTCCAGGTTACCCTTTCTCCATCCCCCTTTTCCTTGCTGGGACTTTTCTGTACTTCTCTATTCTATACAACCTATGTGGTGTATTTGCTTTTGTAGATGAAGGAAAAGTTGTTTTTTTGGTTATGCATGCTTTTTGGCATTAGTGAGCCTACCATTTTAGGGGCACCTGACATCTGGGGCAAGAAAAACTGAAGAAAATGGCATCGGCTGCATCTTTTATACCCCTGGTGCACTGACGTCAGGGAGGAGGCGACAGCAACCAACACCGGACCTAGACTTTGGAACTCAGGCCGACTGCAGGTAGCCTGCCAGCAGGATAACCCAATTGTAATGACTGCAACAGTGAATACACTCGAACATCTACATATATGGTAGGTACACAACTGTACTTTCTACACCACCTCTGCAGCTGATGGAGTGCCCGTGGTGGACAAAGGAGAGCCACTCTTGTTGGTCTTGGGAAAAGAGGCTGGGAGTACCTCTCTGCCTAACCAGTATGGCTATACTCCTAGTTTGGGAGTTTTTTCCCTTGGCAAAAGTCACTCTGCTTCAGATATTGCTATCAAAAAGAAGCAAAAACTTACAAAAAAAAAGACATTTCTTCTTGTCTCAGTCACTTTGGAAAGAAGTGATTTACTGGGCTTAGCTTAGTATTTAGTTCAGGATTTAGTTCAGGCTCTTGACCCTTCAGTGTAGCTGTTTCATTTTCTAAAGAGGTTCAGGTTTATGAACCTTAAAATGTGAAGGCGCAAGTTCAATTTTGTCTCCTCAAGATTGATGAGCATGTTGCTTTTGCCAGTCGTTTTGAAGACTTGTCTTTCTCCAAAACTTATTTCAAAGTAAACCAGTTGTTTCATTGGGAACATAATGAAATTCCACTGTCCCTGATGAAATTACCTTGTGTTCTTTCAGCACTGGAGGATGTTTTTGTCAGTCTGTAACTTACCTGACAAGGTAGTCTGCTTGCCCACAAGAAAGCAAATTGCACAAAGTTTTAGTCTTATAAATTATTATGCACATGTCCCTGATCATACCCAGCAGCTATTGATTTAATTAATCTGTCTGCTCCTAAATGTTTAGGTAATGCCAGGCCCTCTTCTGACAAGGATGGGAAAGCTTTTGATAGACCTGGGGAAAAGTGTATTCTTCTGCAATTCTTGTTTTTACAATGCTGAGCTGTCAAGCTCATATGTTAACATTTATGCTTACCCATTTTGCGAACATGAAGAATATTTTGGCATGTTTCCTCTTCTGAGAAGAAAACTGCCTTCAGTGTCTCAAGTGGCTACTCATTGTTTGAAATGTGATTATGATTGTTGTGATGCCACTTCCAGAGCTACTGCCACTAGAACTGTTATGAGAAGGTTTGTCAGCATTTTCAGAACCTTCCAGAAGATGTATAAACTGAAATTTTAAATTCTCTGAGAGAGAATTTTAGACTTTGCAGCAGAGGTCCTTAAAACATGAAATGAGAGAAGTAAGCTAACTGAAGGAATTCCTTAGATTTTTCAGTCTTCCTTCTCCAATTTTGTCAAGGGATTTAATGAACCCCCCTACAGCCTTCTTTTATAATGCAAAATACTCAGCAAGTTGCTGGTAAGCAAACATTAAAAAAACAATTGCAGGGAAGTTCCAAAAAGAAAGGTAGACCCCTCCCCATAGAACAAAAGGCAGTGTAATAAGTCTGAATATTGAGCTGCTAAACTTCTCTCCCTCTTCCCATCTTGGCAAACCCTTAATCCTTCCAGATAGTCTGAAATGAATATTTCCTTTGGCAGGAGATAGTTTTAGACCAGGTAAGTAATCCATCAAGGTTGCAGATGGCAGCGGATGTCTCTCCTTTTTTGAGGGATACTACCTCATCCACCAGATGAAACTCTCTTCCCTCCTGTCATTCAGCATCTGCTCTCTCAGGGGGGGGGGTTATAGAAGTGGTCTCTCCTCCTCAGTTAGGAGAAGAATTTTACTCAGGAATGTTTCTGGTCCCAAAGATTCTTGGAGACCAGTTCTGGATCTTTCCTTTCTGAACCTGTTTGTTGTAGTGCACAAGTTCAAAAAGTTAACCCTTCACAGCTTTTTACCCCTTATTCTCTATTTGAGTTTGCTGGTGACTTTGGATTTAAAAGATGCATATCACTACTGTCTTGTAGATCCATACTTCAGACATTTCTTAAAGTTTTCTGAATCTGGGTCACATTATCCACTTTTCATTTTTGTATGTCCAATGCTCTAAAGGTATTCAGTGTCTGGTTCCTGTAATAGACTACTGCAGTATTTTAACAATTTCTTTATTTAGACGACTTGCTTATCTTTGCAGAGTCTTTTCAAAGTCTCAGCAATCTATCTCCTGGTTAAGTGATCTTTTACATGAATGGGCTTCCAGGAGAACTTATAAAAGTCTCGTAACTCCTCCCAGGTTTAATTTTCCTGTGGTGTATCCTGGACACCTTACTTCAGAGTTTTTCTTCCACAGGAAGAAGTTCTGTATGTAGATCTATTCCGGAATGTTTCCACTCAGACTACTGCTGCAGCTAAGGAATTTCTCAAGATTCTTAAGACTTCAATGATTCTCATGATTCCTCTTGGAAGACTCCACATCAGAAAATTCCAGTGGCACCTGAAGTCTGTATGGTCCCAACATCAACATCCCCAGGTGCTCCAGATTCTAGTTTTGGGGTTTGTGCAAAGCGAGATTTATTTTTTTTTGGTGGACACACAAAATTTATCATAATCCAGGTCTGCCATTTTCCCTTCAGATCTGGCATGGGGCTGTCGCAACACAGACTTCAAAACTCTGCATTGGGAGCAGTGTCTATGGGGATAAATGGACAGGGTCCATGGAACGCAAGACCAAAACAAACAAAAACATATGAGAGGTTGGCACTTAGAAATGCTCTCAACTCTGTCATCTATGTTCTGCTGGATCTCTACAAGTAACCAGCACTGGTAGAGTTTTTAGTAGAATCTAGAATGTAAGTTACCATTAAGAAAGGAATAATTAGAGTATATAGAATGTTGCTTTAACTGTAACAATCAATCAGAGGAGGTTAGAAAGGATTGGGAAGAGAGATTGGATAAGCAATTCACAAAGAAGCAATGTATGTCTCCCAAATTTGCAACAAAGTCTAGATGATTTAGGATCTTTGCTTGAAAGTGTTTACATGGGTATTTTTATACCCCAAGTAGACTCCAAATATTTTTTCCTCAGGTAGACAAATGGAGGTGTGATGTAGAAGAAATGTAACTGGGAACATTTTCTAAGAGTGTAATGAGTTGGTAGACCTTAGATTCCCTGCAGACTGCTCTGTCGGAGATACTGGGTGAGCAAATTGGTGTAACTAAAGAAATGTTTTTTGAGCTATGATACAGAATCTGAATTGCCTAGACATAGTAAGGCCTTGCTGAGTCTAATTATGGTGGCAGCCAAAAAGCAATTACTAGAAAATGGAAATCACAGTCTAAACCATCTTTACTAGAAGTAGCGGAGATATTATCAGAGATGAAACAACTACAATTGGAATATTTAGAAAAGAGTAGGAGTAAACTACATAGGAAAAAATGGGAATTGTGGGATCAGTACATGCAGACGAGGAACGAGGGTTAAAAGAAGGCATGATTTCAATGAGCTATGTAATGTTTGACAATGACCATATATATTATAAGTGATGTATAATATTTGCAGCTACAGTTGTGTCAGCATGGTTTGTAATGTATAATGTCTGCAGCTGAAATTGTCTGTATGGTTTATTTTAATTTATATAAATGGGAGATTGCCTGTGTCATACAGTGGATATAAAAAGTGTACACACCCCTGTTAAAATGCCAGGTTTTTGTGATATAGAAAAAATGAGACCACAATAAATCATTTCAAAACTTTTCCCACCTTTAATGTGACCTATAAACCTGTACAATTCAATCAAAAAGCAAACAAATCTTTTAGGGGAAAAAATATAAAAAAATATTAAAAGAACTTGCAATAAGCTGGTTGCATAAGTGTGCACACCCTTAAACTAATAGTTTATAGAATCACCTTTTGATTAATTACAGCATTCATTCTTCTTGGGTACACACCTGCCATCAATTAAAGAGACTCTGATTAACCCCAAATAAAGTTCAGCTGTCCTAGTAGGATTTTCCTGACATTTACTCAGTTGCCTGCTACAGCAAAAGCCGTAGTTCGCAGATAGATTACAAAGCATCAAAGGGATCTCATTGTTGAAAGGTATCAGTCAGGAGAAGGATACAAAAAAATTTCCAAAGCATTGGGCATACCATGGAACATAATGAAGACAGCCGTCAAAAAGTGGAGAAAATATGGGACAACAGTGACGTTGCAAAGAACTGGACGTCCCTCCAAAATTGATGAAAAGACTGAATGAAATCTGGTCAGGGAGGCTGCCAAGAGACCTACAGTAACACTGAAGGAGCTGCAGGAATTTCTGGCAAATATTGGTTGTGTACTACATGTGATGACAATCTCCCATGTTCTCCATATGTCTGGGCTTATGGGGTAGGGTTGCAAGAGGGAAGCCTTTTCTTAGAAAAACATCCAGACCTGGCTAAATTTTGCAAAACAATATATCAAGTCTCCCAAAAGCATGTGGGAAAATGCGTTGTGGTCTGATGAGACCAAGGTTGAACTTTTTGGCCACAATTCCAAAAGGTACGTTTGGCGTAAAAATAACACTTCACATCACCAAAAGAACACCATCCCCACAGTGAAGCATGGTAGTGGCATTATCATGCTTTGGGGTTGCTTTCCTTCAGCTGGAACTGGGGCTTTAGTCAAGGTGGAGGGAATTATGAACGGTTCCAAATACCAGTCACTTTTGGCCCAAAACCTTCAAGTGTCTGCTAAAAAGCTGAAGATGAAGAGGAATTTCACCTTTCAACATGACAGTGACCCCAAGCATACATCCAAATCAACAAAAGAATGGCTTCACCAGATGAAAATTAGTTTTGGAATGGCCCAGCCAGAGCCCAGACCCAAGTCCAATAGAAAATCTGTGGGGTGACCTGAAGAGGGCTGTGCACAAGAGATGCCCTCACAATCTGACAGAGTTGGAGTGCCTTTGCAAGAAAGAGTTGGCAAATATTGCCAAGTCAGGATGTGCCATGCTGATACACTCCTACCCAAGAAGACTGAATGCTATAATTAAATCAAAAGGTGCTTCAACAAAGTATTAGTTTAAGGGTGTGCACACTTGTGTAACCAGCTATTGTATGTTTTTTATTTTTTATATTTTTTGCCTAACAGATTTGTTTGTCAACTGAATTGTACAGGTTATAGGTCACATTAAAGGTGGTAAAAGTTTTGAAATGATTTATTTTTGGTCTCATTTTTTTATATCACAAAAACCTGATATTTTAACAGGGGTGTGTACACTTTTTATATCGACTGTACGTGATAATTTAATAAAGATCTTTCTTTAAAAAAATACTGCAACAATGTGAAACATAAACAAGGTGGAACCAAATAATACTTTCTGAGCACACTAGCCATACTAGCCTGGGTTATACATTTTCAGCACAGTCTCACTCTACAGGAGTCATGCATGCCATCAGAGTACAGTTGTGTGACAGACAAAGGTCAGCAAGGCCAGGGCAAACCCTCAAATGGAAATGGAACCAAGCGGTCTTCCAGGAATTAATCCAGCTGTGGTGAGTACCTCAAATAGATATTTTCACCTCTTGTCACAAAAATCAGTTGGCAAGATTCTTTTCCAGGACTCCATGCAAGAAGGCCTGCAAGAAGGATATTTTTCTTTCTCTTGGACAGGAATGCTATTATATGCTTTTCCATCCTTTCTATTTGTATACAGGTTCTTTCTGAAGAATCAGAAGGACTCTTCACAGATCATTGTGGTGACTCCCTTCTGGCCCAGGCAACAGTGGTTCTCCCTTTTGGAATCTGCCAGGGGCAGTTACCATAAGCTTCCTCAAAGATTGGACCTATTCACACTAGACAAAGGGGAGTTTGATACATCCCAACTCCAAACAATTGCAGCTGATGCCTGGATAATAGAATGTTAATAGCTTTTAGGCACTTTTTTTTCCTGAGGATGTGCAGCAGGTGTTAAAGGAGGCAATAAAACCTGTTAACTAATTATATATTAATAAATGGAAAAGGTTTTCTAGTTGATGCCAAAAAAGGAGCAATCACCCATTCAGAGCTAGTGTCTGTCCTTACATTCACCGCTGCAGTTTTCAAAAGTTATGGGATTCCCTGCCATGGAAGTGCGTCGTCCAGCCAGTCTACCATTGCTTTAAGGTACACTGAACATCACCCAAATGCTCCTCGCATAGCGTAGGGCATAAAGGTGATGTTCAGGCTTGCCATCCTTAAAACTTCTTTGCCGCCAGTCTAAGCGCTGTTTTTAACAGTTGGTCTGTTTGCCTCTGTCCGTTTTCTGGTGTCTTTTTGTATATGTATTCCTGTAGTTACTCCCGTTTGTTGATGTCCTCACCATTGCAGATAAATACCCATTTGGGATTTTTGTTTTTGTTTTTTCCTTGAGTTTTTTTAATGCTGGTTGGGGGTTAATGTCATCCAGGAATGGTAAATGCCAGTGTAAAAGACATTCTCCATAAAGACCACCCACAGAAGTGCTTTTTTTGCCTAGGAGTTTCTCATGACCATACGTCTTATTCGATTTGTCAGGTATTTGTCCCTAAAACCCTTTGTAGTAAGCTTTCTTCCCATTCTTTGTATCTTGCGAACCAGCATCTTATATTTCTTGCTAAAGATACTATGGATGGAACTTCCTGCCTGGAGGGTCAGCTATCAAGGAAGAAGATGAAAAAGGTAAGACCAGAATCTTCTGCTGTCCAACCTCTGCCGGGTGTTTCTCCTGAGGTTGCTACAAACCTTGTTGAATTTCTCTGCCTAGTCCAGATTGGAGGCCAATGAGAATCTTTTGGGCAACATGTCTGCCGTGACTTTGCAGGTGTCCATTTCTCATGTTCATGGAGAACCACGGTTGGTTGCTTCCAAGGTGTCTGGGGGGGGGGTCCGCAGGTGGTTCTTAGGGAAGATGTTCCTATTCCAGTTGTGGAATGCCATCCTGAGTCAGCCTTCTCAGTTCTCTAGGATGGATGTTCCCTTTAAAAAGAAACAGAAAAGTAAACATGTTTCTTCTGCTCCTAGGGATCCGCAAAGTGAGTGACAGGCCTTTACTCAAGGGTTATTTAATGCTTTACTGTCATTAAGGCCTCATCAAAGAATTTTGGTTCCTGCTCCTCCTTTGTCCTCTTCTACACTTAAAAGGCCCAGGGAATTGAATTCTTCTGAGGAAGAGTTAGATTCTGATGAAGACTCCATTACTTATTCTATCCAGATTCCTTCTACTTTAGACTACGGGTCTGAGTAGGAGGAATCTACTCTTCCAGATACTCCTTCTGAGGAAATTTCCATCGGGGGACAATGTCTAGGAAGATGGAATTTAAGTGGGATTGTACCCAGGTTTCTGATATCCATAAGAGGTACTATGAGTTACTGTAGCTGGAATCTCCTAAACGTGTAGCTATTCCTCTGGTCTTGGCTGCTTTACTAGATGTTTTTTTCCAATGCCTCTAAAGCACCTGATTATCTCCCCCTGCTCCCAAGAAGTCTGATAGGTTTTATAAGGTGCCTGAGAATTGTTCCTTTTTGTTCAAATGTCCTGCTGCTGTGACCCCTTTGTGGCATCTATAGTCTGTAATAAGCCATCTCAATTTCTTCCTTCATCCAAATTACTGCCTTCTGACAAGGACAACAAAACGATGGACAGGCTGGGTAAAAAGGTTTATACTTTAGCTACTCTAGCTTTTAGTGCTATTAATTATCAGACCCATATATCTAGGCATGTGTTGGTTCTCCTTACTCAGACCTGTCAGCTTTTTTTCTGATCTTCCAGACTCTGATAGTAAATCTTCTGCTCTTTCCTTGCTAGGGACTTCCTCTCAAGTAGTTTATCATTCTTTCAAATGTAGTTATGATGCAGCAGATGCCTGTTCTAGGGCTGCTGCTTTTGGTTCAGTACTGAGGAGGTATTCTTGGCTTAGGCTTCATCCTTTACTCAGTGATATTAAGGCTAAATTGATGGATGCTCCTCTGGATAATAAACTTCTGTTTGGGGAAGCACCTGCTGGTTTAAGTCTCTTCAGGACATAGGGGAAGGCCTTAAAGGAGCTTAAACATGTCTTGTTTCTCCTGCGCCTAAATTTCAGAGAAACTATCCTTCTTAAGCCAGTCTTTGTTCATAGGCAGTCTTGCTCCCCTGCTAAAGGTAAAAAGAGTGGTAAATGGGCTCCTCCTGCTAAGGCAAGTCAGACTGCAGGGATTCAAAAACCTTCCTTTCCTGACAAACCAGATGCTGTATATCCACCTGTTTTCAACCACATTCCTCTTTTTCTTACTATTTGGCTTCAAATCACCCAGGATTCTTGGGTTCTGTAAATCATTTCTCAGGGAAACTTCATGGTGTGGATTTCCTGTCCTCCTTTTATAGGCATTCCTCAGCCTCCTTGGGAACAGTTTTTTTTCCCAGAGGTTCTTTAAGATTTCGTCTCAGTGTACTGTTCAAGAGGTGCCTATGTCCCAAAGGGTAGAAGGGGTTTTATTCAGAAATATTTCTAATGGCCAGAAAAGAGGGTACTTGGAGACCGATTCTAGACCTCCTATCTGAACAGTTTTCTGAAGGTGCCTTCCTTTTGGATGTTGTCACTTCAGAGCCCGTTTCCTCTCTTGTTCCTTCAGGCCTTTCTGGTGTCTCTGAATCTCAAGAATGCTTCCCAATCCATCCTGTTGTCAGGAAAATTTTGCATTTCTCTGTTTCCTGGCATTTTTAGTTTTGTGCTTTGCTCTTTGGCCTTTCTACTTCCCCAAGGGTGTTCAACAAATGCCTTGCTCCAGTGATTGCTTTTTTTGCAGGCTTCCCAGGATCCAAATATTTCCTTACTTGGACAATCTGCTGATTCAGGCATTCTCTCTAGATGTCCTTTTGCAAAATCTTCATTTTACCATTTCTTTTCAGAGCCTGGAGTTCACGATAAACTTCAAAAAGTTCCCTGACTCCTCCAAAGGCCTTAACTCTCATTTCTTACTTTCAAACTTGTATTTCCCTGACCTCCATTACAGCCAGGGAGTTTGAGTGCTCTGGGTTTCATGGCTTCCACCATTCTGATGCCCCTCTCACCAAACTCTACATGAAGAAATTCCAGTGGTTTCTGAAGTTGGTGTGGCTTCAACATGCGCATCCTCTAGACTTTACAGTTCCTCTCCTCCCTTGTCTCAAGAAGGAATTTCGGTGGATTCAGCAGTTGTCTCTGAATCCAGGGCCCCATTTTCATCCTCCTCTTCCCTCTTAGGATCTGTTCACAGACCCTTCAGATGTGGGATGGGGAGCAATGTTTGGCTCCCTGAAGGTTTAGGGAGTGTGGTCACCTCGTCAGCAGAATGAGCACATCAGCGTCCGAGATGAGAGCTCTTATGCTGGCTCTTCAGGCCTTTCATCCTCATCCTCGCTTCTCTCTGGGGCCTTTCAAGGTATTCATGGACAATACCACAGTTATGTGGTACATCAACAATTTGGGGGGACAAGATCTTGCTTTCTTTGCTGGCTGGCACTTCTGGTATGGGAGCTGGTTGTCAAGTATCAAGTGACTCTTCAGGCAGTCTATATTCCTTCAGATCAGAACATTGTGGCACTCTGAACAGGTCCTTTCCCTCAACCCCACAATTGGATGCTTCACAAGGATGTGTTTCCAGACATTGTTCACCAGTGGAGTACTCCAAGTAGATCTCTTTGCCTCCCCTCTAAACAACTTCCTCTGTTTTGTGGCAGAGTTCCAGGTCTTCTGGTATGGAAGATGGATGCCCTCTCATTTTCTTGGATTTCTTCATGCATTCCCTCCCCTTCCTCTCATTCCTTGAGTATTGTTCAAGATTCAACAGGATGCTCCCAAAATCTTGTTGGTGACTCCCTTTTGGCCATGACAGCACTGATTCCCTCTACTTCTGCATCTAGCCAAGGGCAGTCATTACTAGTTCCCTCACAGGGTGGATCTACTCGCACAAGACAAGGGATCTCTCATCCATCCCTACCTGTCTATGCTTCAGCAGGGTTTTGATTCCACAGACACCTTTTTTCTGAGCAGGAGGCCAGGAAACCTACTACTAGGAAATCCTTCTTATCTAAATGGAACAGGTTTTCTATTTGGTGTCTTTCTCGAGACCTGGGCCCACTTACTGTGCGTGTTCTTTGGTTCTCTGTGTGAGTTTCACAATGCTAGTTTGGCCTGTGCAATTATTTTTATTTATCATTTGTTTTCAGCGAAGGCCTGGGGAGAAATGCTCCAGATGCATGACTTTGGAATGTGGGAGGAAACCAGAGTACCCGGAGAAAACCCATGTAAACTCCACACAGAAGGCACCCCAGCCGAGAATCGAACCGGTGAACCTCTTGCTGTGAGGTGACAACGTTAACCACTGCGGCCCACTTATCAGCTGTTTCTGCTCGTCTTCCTTTAACTCCTCCATTAGCTTCTAGATTTGAGGCTAAGCAATTTCTTAAAGGTGTCCTTTAATATTAGCCCTCCCAGGAAGCCTGTTCCTCCTCCCTGGGATCTTAATTTCATTCTGGAGATATTGACTCTAGCTCTTTTTGAGCCTGCTGTTTCAGCTTTCTTGCAACATTGTTCCTGGAAAACAGTTCTTTTGTTAGCTCTTACTTCTACCAGATCAGTTTCTGAGCTGCAGACCTTTATGGCTTGTCTGCCTTTTTTGATATTCCATGAGGACAGGCTGTCTTTGCGTACTAATCCTTCTTTTATGCCCAAGATGGTTATTGAGTTATCAGTTAATCAGTCTATTAATTTGCCTACTTTTTTCCCCTTTTTGTAATCTGACAGTGAGAGGGTGCTGCATACCTTAGATGTGCATAGACAGCTCAAATTTTATTTGGATAAGACTAAAGGTATCAGAAAATCTGATCAGATATTTGTTTCCTTTCATCCTAGGTCTTTATGCTTAGCTGTTTCCAAGCAAACTATTTTAACTTGGATTTCAAAGGCTATTTATTTTTATTACACTTTTCATGTCAAGAGCCTTCCTTTTTCAGTTAAGGTTTATTCTACTACAGCTGTGGCTTCTGGTGCCTTTTTCAAGGGCTCTGACACGAATTGTATTCTTGAAGCAGCTATGTGGACTTCTGTGCATATTTTTACCAAACACTACAAGCTGAATGGTATCTCCAGAGCTGGTTTTGTTAATGCCATTCTTCATGGCTTCTTAGAGGGCCCTACTGCTGCTTCCTCCTCTCAAGTTTATTCTTGAGCTTTGGCACTCTCCCATAAGTTGAGTACTGCAGCGGTGAATGTAAGGACATAGTACAGTTTTGTAAAATCTTACCATAAGGGTAGATGTCCTTGCCTTCACTGCCACAGTATTCACCTCCTGCCTCCATCCCCTTAGTCTTTTTTCCTTCCCAGATGTGCAGGTTCTCTTAGTTTTTTCTTGGACTGCTGTTCCTACTGGGGCAATCAGTTCTGAAGATAGTACAACTGAACGTCACCTTTAAGGAGAGTTAGATGACATTCAGCACACCCTAAAGCAGTGGTGGGCTTTGTAGACTGGCTGGATGACGGGCTTCCACGGCAGGGAATCCCAAAAGTTATGAATACTGCAGCGGTGAAGGCAAGGGCATCTACCATTATGGTAAGATTTTACACAACTGTACTTTCTGCACTATTTGTGAGAGTTGCTGTCTACTGGCTTGTCTTTCTCATCCATCAAGTTTCATTTATCTGCTATTTCAGCATGTCTGACTGTGGATTCTCCTTTTTCAATGCAGTCTTGTATAAAAATGTTTTTGAAAGGGGTTTAACTTAAGAAGTCTCCTATGAAATGAGTGTCTGCTCTGTGAGATCTTAATTTTGTATTAGAAAACTAACTATTGCTCCATTTGAACTAGCTCATCAGGGTGACTTGTTATTGACACGAAAAACAATCTTAATTGCTCTGACTACTGTAAGAAGTGTATGAGTTGAAAGCATTCATGGTGAGTCAACCTCATTGTTTGAGTTAACCTTAAGCCAAAATGTCCATCTTCCTGTCTTCTTTCTAGAACCTAAAAATGAAGTCAGGTGTCCACAGACAATCCTTATGCAATCTTGACAACAAAATCTTTCAGAACTTGTCATCAGTTCATTTCTTGTTAGGGTAAGAAAAAAATAACTCTGCGTCAAAACAAACTGTTTCAAAATGGTTGCCTTCTACTATTGCCATTTTTTATACTCACCACAGCAAAACCATTCCGGACAGGGTCATAGTTCACTCTCCCAGGGGCTTTGCTTCATTTATAGGTTTTTTGAAAAGGGTTGGATTCTAGAAGTATTCTTGAAGTAGCAACTTGGTCCTGAATGCACACTGTGACAAAGCACTGTAAGCTAGATTTTTTTCCAGATCTGGACAGGCTTTCCTAGGACCATTCTCCGGGGGCTTCATTCACCATCCTTCCTCCTCCCATTCTTGTTAAGCTACAGTAATCTGCTCATAGTGCTTAGGCTACTGCAGGAGTGATGCTTATGAAGAACATAGTACAGTTGTGTAAGTAAATTCCGTTTTTATCTGTAAGTTTTTGAAGGGCTTGCTGCCCAAACCTGATTCTGTCAGCTCAGCTTAAGATGTCTGGGTGCATGGAAAGTGTCCTGAAAGCTGGCCATCTGTTATATCCTTAATAAGATATAACCCATATAACTTGGTCTAATGCAACAGGGATCATTCTGGTATCTATTGTTAATGGCTGGTTTACTTAAATAACTGTACTTTATGTATTTTGTACCAAAGGTAAGGCAAGTTGCCAGTTCTGGTTTATTTGAAATAAGTCTATTTTAGTTCCAGTAAGGTTTTGGGTGTGTGAATTAGCAATACTACAGTTGAATGAGCACCAAAAGCTAAGCTACTTGTTGCCATAACAGAGCAAGAGTTAATTTGATCCTTACAAAAATTGTGCAGCACAGAAAACTTAATCACAGAGTAAGATTTCCAAGTAGAGCAAAGCCGTGCCCTAACCACCATGGACATGTATCTGATGCATGCATCGTTTTTACCCAGCCTTCTCTACACGTCCTCCATCCTGACAAATTTGTAGTCCACCCAACTAGCCAGACTTGAACAGTGCTGTAGCAAGACTGCCAAATTTACAGCTAGTCAGACCAAATAAAAGACAGCAATGCACAACTTTCAAGCAACTTGACTGGCTAGAACTTCCAGACACCATGATTTACTCCCAGCTATGAGTGGCATTATAGCATCCTCAAACATCGTGAGAAATACCCAGGAATCAGTCACTTACTGTAGTAGTGCTCGCCACTGAGAAATGTATGATAAAAACAAAAGGTTATAACAAGCACATTACACAGTTCCCACAAAGGCCCATATATTCATTCTGCATAGCTAAACTCCAGAATCCTATCCTATGTAGAATATGGACATGTAGCCTGAGCAGTTTCAAATCTACTGTGAAGTCTCATCTAAAGATATGCTCCTTACTTCCTGCCCCAGACTTATGCCTGTAGTACATCCTAGCCCTTTTTGGTTTTCTTTTCTTCTCCTTCTGCCTTTTCTTTGTTCTCTTATAACCTGCCCCACTGATCTCTAGAGCCCCTAACTTTGTCATGACATTGGCTTCAGCTCCTTCACTCATGCAGATGCCCATAACTGTTGACTATTTCAATTCTCTTCCTAGTCAGTCTGTCTCCGTCTCTCTTCATCCTGTATCATTGCCATCTATTGTATAGCACTCTGCACCCTTCTCATCCTGAAAGTTTAGAGCACTCCTCTGTCACTAAGGACCCGCATGTGCCAATTTTCCAACACAAAGTTTGTACTATTACTTTAGCTGCACACTATCGAACCGAACACCTTTAATTATTGGGGAAATTAGGAAGTGTGGAAGTGGAAAAAGTTTAAGCATGCAAGTGGTGAATGCTTGACTCCATAACTCATGCTGTGATCATACACTGATGGCAAAGTTTTTGATTATTTTATTTTCCCTTAGGCAATGTATCCACATTTACTCAAAGGTAATTCATAATAGCATCTTATCTATGACAAAACTTCTGTGAATTGCAAAACACTCCTGTATACTTGTAAATATAGATGTTATACCCGTATATAGTTGTACAAGTTTTTACGTGTGTATTGTTTGATTGTATGTACTCTGGTTACTTAATGAACATCAGTGTTTATAATACTGTGTGTATTTGATCACTTCTATATGGGCAATGCTTATGTATTTCACTGTTTATAGTCCTTTAGCATATGCATATACTTGTCCGTTCATAGCTGTCAACCTCTTGCCTACAGAATTGAGAACAAAAAATAGTAGGGAAAAGGCCCCAAATTAGGGATACCCTTTAGATACTGATACTAATTTAGAACTTCTGAAAAATGCCCAGTTTCATAAGGTACAGTGCAAAATGTAAAGCCATAGTTAAGGGTGTCCCTCCAAATTAAGGACAGCTGAGGTACACTTGACAAATACATTGCAAGGAGGACTTTAAGAGTTTAAGTCTAAACTGTTCTTTCATGTCTTGAATGTGAAGATTTTCCTCATCGACCTCTGCTGAAAAAGGGGCACTGTCCAGCTTGGAGTATCCTAGCAAATGGAAAAATCTGACTGCATGGTAGAATCCTGATATTGTGACAGCCAAGATTTTCCTGCCTCAGAAGTGTATGTGCTGGGCCGAGACTCTCTGTCCAGATTCCATCATTGTTGTGGCAACCCTTAAAATCACTAGTAGTTCCTTCTCTGGTGGCATAGTGGAATGAAGCACAGTCTGTAACTCAGGTCACTAAAGTTCAACTAGCAGCTCAGATTCTTCTCAGTACTGGCAAGGTGGATGGATGGGCCCAGTCTGTTTGGGAGCAGAAAAGAAAATACCTGCATACACTGTCATTGTTCCTCAGAAGAGGAGCAGCAATGAAGAGGAGCAGCCTTTGAGCAGGCATTAGGCTCACCAACCCACTGATGGATGGTAGCCTTCATAACAAGTAAGTGCACACAATTAGGTTGAAGACATTGTGGGGCACATCAGTGACACAGTTTGCTTGAACTGCTGCCCAAAGGGGGATAGGGCTAGGCCACACACAAAAAAGCGATCAGTGCAAGGATCCCGGCGAGGGCGCAGAGCACCCTTATGGCTGCCGGAATGATGGTTTCACTTGGACAGTTTTTGCCATGGTACTGGGTGGAATCCCTAGAGCAGAGGAGTGAATGGGTATTGCTTAAGTAAGGGGACACTCGAGAATTGATGAGCATGGGGGTAAATAACCTAGAAAGAGAAAAAGAAAATACTACTATTGCTCTGCAGAGTACTACTTGCCTATGCCCCAGATAAAGAATATCAGACAAATGGCTAGGTTTGGGAAGCTGTGTTGCATTCCCTACACATTCACATTGAGGGTAGTAAAAGCTCTTGCTATGATTTTAGTAAGAGCCAGCTGATGAAATGATTCAGAATCTGGAAGACTTACCTGCTGGAAACCTGATGTTCAAGTTTGTCTCTGGTGACAACTATGAAATCTGCTGCAACCCTTGCCACACATCTGTTTCATTATGTTGCAGATGGTGCAATCCATGCAACACATCTGTTTCATCATTTTGCAGATGGAGCAGTGAGACCAACTATACCTCAGTGTGATATTCTATCTGAGCAGCATAAACAAATTCATCCCCAAATTGTTTTATGGGGCAATGGCGGAGTCTTTTCATTCCTGTTTCAGAAGGAGATGGGATGTGGTCTTTGGAAATCTGTGATACTTGCCTTCACATAATGATTGCCAGACAAATCAGGAGGTTTCTGTGCTCCCACATAGGAGCCAGCCATTGTCAGCTCAAGGTACTTCCATTTTGTCTCCCCTCAGCTACCTGGATGTTAACTAGATGCATATCCATAGTTGTGAACCAGAGACTGCAAGGGGTGAAGATGTCTTCATACCTAAGAGTGGCTATCAGCCACTGCAACACAGAATAGGCTAATATTTTTGAGAATTTATTGGAGCCCTTTCCATTCTGTGTGAATCATAATGAACACAACAGTGTTCCGCATGGAACCATCCCATTTGCTTGCATTCACCAGGTGCATGCTGGACACAATATCCAACTAGGCACATCTTCCGTCAGGCATGTCTTCCATTTACAGAATATGATGCTTCAGATCATTTAGGCTCGCTCAGTCACTGCCTCACTGTGCCTAAAGGACTGAGACTCATGTTAGTGACTACATGCATACTTCCCAGTGCCACATTTCATACCTTGCAGCACATGGTGTCTGAGCTTTGCAAGTAACACTTGCGATGATGGAGTCATAAATCAGACCTACTCTGGGCAATATATTTCTAGTCCGCACCCCTGTAATGGTCATCACCATGGATGTTTCTGTTCATGTGTGGAACATGGTCAAGGACAAGTCTGTCCAAGGAGTGTGACTACAAGCAAAGACAAGTCTGCACATCAACTGACTAGTGATGGGTGCAGTTCTTACATTCCAAGCATGTCAGGACTCCCGACCTCAAGTATTCTTACCATCTGTATTGACAGCATGGCAGTAGCTTGGTACAAAAATACGCAGTGAGGAAAAAAAATTCTTCCCTGTTTGTCGAGAAGTGACAAGGTTATTGAAATCGGCTATGCCCTCAAACTGCATTCTGATTTTTTTTCCGACCCATACTGAGCAGAAACCAGTTTTCTAGTAATAATGCTCTTTTACCTGCTTGCTGATGCCGCGAGCAGCCCACCAGCTCGTCAGTGACATCAGAGATTTTCCTTTTGCTATAGGAAGGCTTACTGTGAGATGTTTGCATTCCTGCCTAGCTCCAAATACAGCATCAGTAGTAGCAGCTTTTTTTTTTATTAATCTGGGGAAATGTCTTTGGTATGTTGTCATTCAGAAATGCCCCCAGGATTAATTTTCCCCCTTTTTAATCTTCCTGAACAGGCTTTTTAAGTCCCGGGTCTTTCTCATTGGCACCATATTCGCCAAGTTTGGTATTCCCTACTTTAACTACATCATCTCTAGAAACATCTCTTTCTGATGCCCTCCAGAATCCTCCTGACCTATCCGGTTTGGCAAGCCTCACCTGGACCTTCACTGTCAACATTTAACCACATGATTTCTCCACCAGTAATGGCAAAGGACATTATTACACACTCTGGGTAGTCCACATTCTCTTGTGCCTAGGGACCCAGTATTAGAAAAACATACAAATATATATGTTGCTCCATAAGGACTAATTCCAGAGGTTTGCATCCATTCACTTTTCCATACTATCAGTTTTCAACTACCTTTTGCAGTTTGACAGTGGTTTACTGTACTCATCCGCTAACATAAATCTCAAGGTTTCAACTCATTAGATTCCCAAGATGCTGGGTGACTGAGAAGCACACTTAAGTGTTCTTCTAATCTGAAACCTGAGGCATTGAATAAAAGGTGGTAAAGGTATAATTTGAAGAAATTTAGTTGTTAGCAGATGTACTGGTTAAATGTCAAATAAAAATCTGGGAATATTAACAAGGCAACTAGAAAAATAATGAATTCTTATAGGAAGGCTAAACCACCTCTTGGGGATCTGAACTTTGTTCTGGAAAATTTTAATTTACCATCTTTTGAGCCAGCAGCTTCAGGTTTACTAAAATACTGTACATGGAAAATGGTTCTAATGGTTGATCTTACCTCTGTCAGAAGAGTTTGAGCTGCAAGGCCATCTCACTATTCCTTATCTCCCATAAGGACAGGGGTTTCCTTAAGGGCTAATCCCTCCTTTATTCCCAAAGTGGTAACTGAACCAGTCTATCCATTTGCCAACTTTAGTTTCCTAACCAACAAAAAAGAGGCGAGAGGCTTCACCACTCCCTGGATGTGCGTAGGTAGCTTGGAACAAAAAAAAAATTCAAAAAGACTGGCCAACTCTGTTTCCTATCAGAAGGGTAATTTTGGAAGTCCTATTTCTAAATAAACCATCTCAACTTGGATTTCCAAGTCCATCTTCTTTTACATTTTCCATGGTAAGACTCTGGCAACTAGAGTGAAGGCCCACTGCACTAGAATGACCTCCTCTTTCTGATGTCTTCTTCAAAGCCATTCATCTCAGATCTAGCCCTGAAGCTGCCACGTATACTTCTGTACACACTTTCACTAAACATTACAGAGCAGATGAATTTTCCAGATGTAGAACCAGCTTTGATAGATTTGTCCTTTTTGTACTGGTAGTCAGCGCTACTATGTCCAGTCATACCACCCTCAATAGGTGTTAGCTTTGCGACTCCCCATGAGCATTAGAAAACTGCAACAGTTATCTAAGGGGGCATACTACAGTTGCCGGAATTTAACATAACAATAGATGTCTTACTGGTCATTCTTGCAGTATTACTTCCTTCCATATTTTCTGTATTCCTGTGCTATGTGGGCCTACTCTCCCTTTTATCTGACATTTTTTTCATACTTAATTCTTTCAGGCTTTCTCCAGGGTCCTCCTGGGGCAAGATAGTCCCATGGATGATCTCACGACCATATGTCAACTTATGTACCCCTACATCTGTAGGTGGAGATCTTACACCAGATACTCAGCGCATCAGTGAGGTTTTTGGCTTTGGTACACCAGCTGCATGTCTGCTTCCCTTGATGGGATAATCCAGAAGTATTGGAATACTGTAACATGATCAGTAGAACGTCCACTGTTATGGTAAGGTTCTTACACAACTGTACTTTCCCTGTAGAAGTTCCTACGCCTGCATATTCCATACTGTGAAACAAATGTTTGTGTAGAAATGCTTTAATTTAGTGCAGTATGCAACTTAATAATGGACAGTACAAGATTGTAATCTTCTTTGTCTTGTTCGTTTCAGGTAATGAGCTTAGTGTCTGGATTTTCACCCCTAATAGTAGCTGGCATCTTTTCAGCTACTCTGTCTTCAGCTTTGGCCTCCTTAGTGAGTGCACCTAAGGTCTTCCAGGTGAGCAAATCAGTCGTATTATGTATTATTCTGAATATGTCTAATGATTTGGGTATCTGTAGCTTAACAGTGCAAGAAGCAAGACTCTGGGAAGTTTTTCTTTCCACTGCTCAGATATCTTGTGTGTGCTTTTAGTAATGACATTACAGTCACTATTAACTTTTGTAGATACGACTGCAGAACTAAAGCAAAACTGATAAAACAGAGTGCATCATATTTATGCTTTTTTACCCTATATGTTTAAAATGTGTTCACTGAAGTCCATGGTCTTCAGCTTCTCCCATTATATAATGTTTTTTTCTATACTTCTAACTTACAGGGCTGATGTATTGAATTTGATTTTGATGCTTTGGCTTGACCTTTCCATCTTTGATTTCTGGGTTATTTTTTTATTGTTTGCTTGACTGAAAGTTGTATGGCTTGCTTAGTGATTCTGTTTTTTTTTATGAGAGGCATTTGTGTACGACTCTTCTGCTTATGTCCAGAAAGTAAGCTGACATAGTGAGCCCTAAACTAGTAGGAGCTTTCTCATAAGCTGTTAAACAATTAGAAGGTCTAGTCTGTTAATAAACAATGCCTTCCTAGAGCTGAAGTGCTGGTAAGAAATCCCCTTAGCTCATGGGTTCATATGTAAACTGTTGACAAAGGCTGAAGCTTGTCTTCCCTAAGTTGTGTTCTTGCATGAAGCCGTCCTTTAGCGTTTAGTCACGGAGAATTTGACTGTAGTTGAATGTACTAAGATAACCGTAAGAGAATTTTATGCAGTGGTGGACGCATCGACTGCTTTTGCTGTCAATATTCATTTCAGTCTATGTTGTTACTACTGGTATACCACATGGTTCAGTGTTGGGCCCTCTTTCAGCTTAATTTATTCAGGCCTTTTGAGTTTCTAATGCCATGATGGGAATGGACCCCGTTCCTATGCCAAAGTATGATTAAAGTTCATGAAATCAGTATTGGTTCAATCTTTGTTGGCCAGAAGTGCTCTTCACAGTATTCTGTGTCCAGAATTGACTACTCCTGCAGTTTATATGTAATTAACGTCTATTCCTAGCATGTCTAAAAAAAAGACTGTAAATTCTTTTTAGTTAGACCCATTGCTACTACTACTACTGTTGAACTGTCTGGGTATCCTCCTTCGACACTACCCTTGTTTCTGCCTGCAAATCCTGGTATTTTATGACTTTCTCTTTCTCTCTCTATCTCTCTCTCTCTGTGTACATAAGACACTGTAATCACTGGGTTTAGCAGTTTTGATGATCAATGATACTTTTGTCTTTTTTCCATGGGCTACTTACTGTTTTTCTCTCATCTATTTTTTGAACTGTTGGTAATGGGTGATCCCATATAATACAAACTTAATCCTTCTCTATAATGCTTCGTGGCTTATTTTTCCAGTGCTTCTCAGCTACTTCAGTATTGTAATGTTTCCATAGTCCAAAATGCAATAGTCTTGTCACATTAGTATACAGGCCCTCTACCATTAGCATATCACTCCCAGCAGCAAGATGAGCCACTGTTTCCAGTTCTGTTTTACAAAACCTGCATTTGTCTGTTTCTCCAACATGTTCAATGGACCAACTTGTACATAGTCCACTGTTCTAGGTCACCAATATTAACCTTGAATTTTTTGGCTTAAATTCACCTCTCCTTAACCATTCCTGTATCAGATCCTGATTGACACGAGGTTGTTCCAGAAGTTTTCTGTAGTTGCAACTATATTTATGCCTATTCCATATTTCTTGCCTTGTCATGAGATCCTTCACCTTATATTCTTTCTTTTGTTTTTTGGCACATTCAGTTGCTGCCTAATTTTTGTCTGCTTCTGGCGTGATTTACATTCCTGCTTGACACTGATATGCTCCTGCTAAACTAAGCAGAGAAGTCATCTTAGACTTGTTTTCTTCATGTTTCCAAACTTTTACTACATTTGGATCTTGTGAAGTCAGCAGATATGTATGCAGTCCCACAACTTGCAAATCTATACATGTAATCAATTTTGCGGAGGCCCATACATGTTTCAGAACAGGGAATTTATCTAGGAGTACACTGATTTTTATAAATCATTTGATAAGTGTGAAGCGCTTTTCTTGTTTTTTTGTCCAACTGATCCAGCACCTTTTGTGGCCAGTCGCCACAAAAATTTAAGTTAGAACAGGAAGAGGAAATTGGTTTATAGTTTGGACTTTGTTCATAGTGGTTAGGGATGTTTTCACTATTAATTTTTAGTTTTCAAAAATATTTAAGTTTTGTTCGCATGTGTACATGTTTTTTGATCCTTGATCAGATCCCAAAAATGTATACACTCCCTCTTGCTCAAGTTCCTTTGTATCATGTTCATGTCCCAGACTGATATATTTTTTGGTGTTGCAGCTTTCCTGCTTTAAAGGTTGTTTTTGTTAATTTATTAAGACCAGGTGACATTCTTGTATCATCTGCTTGCAGCCGTGCTTTCACTTCATTATCTGATGCGCACAGTACAGTTTTAAATTATCCAAAAATATGAGAAATCTCAACAGTTTGCTGTTGTCTAGGAGACAAACTATAATAATGGCCTAATTTAAGTAAACAGCTTAATGGGTTTAAGGTCAAGACAAAAGAGCAACAGTGGCGAAGCCTTCCTGGAATATACCCCTTTGAATTTTTATCTCGGGGATAATAATTTGTCCTTTATTATGGCTTAGCTGGAAAGGGGTTTATCACTGTTTCATGGTCACTAATGTAATTGAGCAGTGTAGGGTGAATCTTGTACATCAGAGCTCTCATTTATCCATGAATGTGTGATGCTGTCAAATGACTTTTTATAATGTATCCATGCCATACTTAGACACTTCCCCTTTTTACCATTCCCCATTATGGCACTTAACAAATGATCCTTTGTTCCATGTGGCTTTCGTTACCTTTTTATTCTGTTACCAGGATTGAGTTTTCTTCAAAATGACTATAAAGTTTGTCTGCATCCATTCCGGTATACAGTTTATATTGTCAGAAGGCAAGTTTTATCGGTCTATAGTTTCTAGGATAGCTTGCAAGTTCAATCTTAAGGAGTATTGTTTTCCTGTGGGGTGTGTACATAAACAATTCGTACTCAGGGCTAAATCTTCATATAGCAATGTTAATACTTTTAGCTAGAAGTTAGGTACTGCATCTGAACCTGGGGTTTTCCATTTAGCTTTGCTTAATATTTCAATTTCTCTGGCTGTTACTTCATCCCATTTCATATCTTGTACATCTGAATGTATTTTACTGTTTTTACTACTTTACATTCAGCATCTTTGTTCCACAGGGTCTTCATAGGTCTTTCTCTCCTTTTTGTGGTGTTTCTATTCCTTTTGCTTTCCCCCTCAATTTTCTATAAAACTTTTTGGGTCATCAATAAATTGCATTTTGTATTCATGCCCTGCATCTTTGTGGTAAGACTTCATCTGTTATCTATTTTGCTGCACAGTAATCTATCTTATTCACTTCTATTGTAGCAGCACATGAATTTGTTAGTCTTGATTACCGTATTCACTTGTTTTGTCATACTTCTAACGTTTTGGGTCTTACTTTCTGTAATGTATTTCTTTCATTGATCTTAATATGTTTGCCCATCTGTATTAAATCAAGCAACTCTTCCCTTAGATCATTTTCTTCTAAACTGAGGGCACATTCTGTAAAATGCTTACAGGAAAATGAGAATAAAGAAAGTTCCAAAATATCTTCCTGTAACATATTCTCTTCAGCATTATCCGTTGCTATTTCATATGGGAGCTCACTAGCCGATCGCACCACATCCTTGACTGCATCAAAGTTGCCACCATTTCCTTTTCCTTCCCTTGTTGTGCATGTCCAACTGATTTTTTGTACTGGTTTCCTTCTCAATGCCCCAGAGTATCTTCATATGGCAACTGATTAGATTCTTCCAGTTCCACCTGTTTAAGTTTGGGGACTCGCTGTTCCATCATGCTCTGAATGTTACCAGTGTTGAATTTTCTACACTAAATCCCTCACTTCACTGGTAATCCATAACTTTAGTTTCTGTTTTTTTTTTTTTTTTTTTTTTTTTTTTTTAACTTTTCCATTTCTAATCCTCTTTTCTACTTTCCCACTTTATTTTCTTAATTTTTGTGTTGTAAAATTTTCCATATCAGGTTGACTTTGCATGTATTTCTCTCCAAATATCTTTGGTGCTGCTTTTTTATATTGATTAGTTTTGCTTTCTCCTTTGCATAAATATTGCACCATATTAAATACCCCCCCCCCCATGTCCATATTTCTTCAGATGTCTCCCACTCCACCTGTTTCTCCTTACTTTGAGAACTCATTGTTCCATCATGCTGTGACCTAACCTATGTTATACTTTCTAAATTAAATAATTCTCTTTACAGGTGTTCCATAACTTGAGCATCTATTTGTTTAACTTCTGTTTTACTAATCTTCTGTTCTACATTCCCCCTTTGTGATCTTATTTTTGTATTGTGCAATTTTCCATTTCTGGGTGCCTTTTCCACAATTTCTTCAAATATCTTTGGAGCTGTTTTTTTGTGTTGATTTTTCACCTTTACTTAAGTATTACACCATTTTAGATCCTGATTTCTTCCCTGTGTCCAGATTTCTTTATTATACTTTTCAAAAATCTCCAGGTTTTGTTCTTTATATTTTCTCCCTTCCTCATTCAATTATTTTTTCAAACAGCCCAAAGTTTTTGGTCTGTGTAGTATATTTCATTAACTTGTATTAATGAGCTCAAAGTTGCATTTGAAGCTTTTGACAGTTTTTCTTGTGCAAATATCTGTCTTTCCTCTAATTTCTTTCTCAATCTTTTTGAATGTCTTCTATCCAGGATTTCTGGGTTTCTTTCATGATAGTAACAGTACATAATTCATTTCTTATCCCCAATAATCCACTCTGTCATCTTAATATTTTTTTATTGGCTGTTAGTTTTGTGGACTACTACTACCTTCTACAATGGGGAGGGGGCATCATTCTCCTGAGACAGGCCTAACTCTATTGTAAGAATGTTTCCATCTCTTCAGGATTCTACACTGTCATTTTTTCCAGTCCTGGTACCAGTGCACCTGCCAGGGTTGGACACTTTTGTGGAACTTGTGCATCTAGCTGTCTTTTTATTATTTAACCTACTTCTGTCCATGACGTATGCTAAATAAAATAAGAATCTATATGTCAGTGTCACCTTGGTGAAGGTTTGTAAAAACAGGGTCCACCTCATGAAAGTACTCACCAAAAGTTAAGAATTAATTGATTTCCAGCAATACTACTTTCCTTTGCATCCTGATTTTAAAGAAACACAGACCAGCTGATTTCAGAAAAGTATTCAACCTTGGTTTTGTTGATTCTGGTAATAAGGTACCAGACAAAGTAGCAGGAATCAGCAAAACCAACCTTGAATGCTTTTCTGAAGTCAAGCTAGTGTGCATTTCTTTTGCAAAGTTTTCACTCTTCCTTATTTTTTACTTTTTAGAGCAACTCAATAAAAAGCATTCTTTAATAATTAAAAATCGTTTTTTACTTGTATTTTTTCATTGTATCTTTGTTTTCTGAGCTATTTTAATGCCTCAAATTCACTCCCAAGTCCTTCTTTTACAACTTTAATTTGTTTCCATCAAAATGGTGGATGATAGGGCCTGCTTTGGTAATGTGATCTTGTTTTCTTGCTTTCATTCCTTCTTTCCAGAATTCGTTTCAAGTCCTCTTTATACGAGTTATGCTAGATGTAAGGAAATATTTTTTCTCATGTCATTAAGATAGAATGGCAGGACTGTGAAGCACTGTCATCTAAACCCACCACCTGTAAGAGCTACTTCTATGTTTCCCTGATTGAGCCTCGTTTATGTGTTTGTCAGAGATTGTTCTGTGCTATAAATAGCTGTTAGCTACTTCCTGCAAAAGAAAGTAGACAAATAGCAGGTTTTTGCAAACGGATTCATTTGTAGTTCTAAAAGATTTGATGGACCTTCCCCCACACTCTCAGGCTGAGGTGTGAAAACTCTCACTGCAGTAAATGATCCTTGCTATACATTTACAGGTGACATGTAGTAGGACTTCAAACTTAAGTCTGTGTGCTACTTCCCAATGCCTTCAGTGGTAAATTTTCTTCTCTCTCATGAATGATGCAGCATTAAAATGCGTTTTCCATCCATCTATCAACATCCCCTTTTTCCCATTTTTGTACATGAGGTTGGGTGTCACTTCAGCAGTGACAATCATCTAGAGCCAAGGTTTACATTGCTAGGTGGCTAACCCTGCCTTAATAGTTCCTTAATTATTTCTGTCATGTTCACCCCGCCCCCTTTTTTCTGTTTCATATTTATTTATACTTTGGTAACCAGGAACGTGAACTGGTCCAAGGACCCTTTTCAGCCACAACTCTGGCTACATTGGCAAAGATAATAAGTAATAAATACACTTAGCATTACAAAGAAAAAAAATACTGACAAAAAGACATTGACAAAGATTGCATGAGCAACACACAGCCATTGTGTGACAGTGAATAAGTAAAACATTAAGCAACATTTACTAGAATGTATACATTAATAATACTTAACTCTGCTGTGTTTATATACATACATATATATATATATATATATATATATATATATATATATATATATATGTATATAGTAAAAAATGTGTGTTTATGTAACTGAGGACTAGATGCTCGTGCTCTAACAAAGGCCATGGAAATCTCTTACCATAGATCCGCATACCCCTCTGGGAGGATGTCACAAAAAAGCATAAAAGACCTTTTCATGAACATTATCAGTGCACCTAATCAGTAGGGTTGCTTCTTCTCTCTCTCTCTCTCTGCAGTTCTGTCCTGTTGAGGGGGGAGACTTGAAAATGTTAAAATGCTTTGATACTTTACAAGAAAAATATTTTGACTTTTTTCTAAATGTCTAAGAAATCTTTGATACTACATTTAAGTTATCTTAACATATAAACTATTACAGGTCTATAGGCTAACTGCCCTTGGGGTCATTATTAAGCCTAGCCAATTAACCTATGTGAGAATCAAGCCTTGCACCCTCTGTCTGTAAGGCAAATATCGTGACCATTATGCCAACCTCCATAACCAACATTTAAATCTTAACCTTTCAGTACTGTGTTGCTGCTTAATGTAAATTTGTCAGAAAAGGTTACAGCTGCCTATAAACCCTTGACTGATCTATTTGCTCTGTTTTGCTATGAAAGGGGGGAGTGTTAAGTTCTCCTCCTCTCTGCAATAAAATTGTTCCACAGCTTTGTCTATTTTATATCAGCTGCTTTGCTCCTGACATTAGCAGGAGTAATTTGTCTATCTAAGATTCACAGCAGTATCTGACAGGGTTAAACTACATATTTAACTGTGTTTATGATGTGTAATGCAGCAGAGATGAATTCCTCTCCAAAGTATGTGAGAAGTTAATCTTAAAAAAAAGTAGGTGAACTTTCCCTTCCTTTGACTCCAATGCAAGGACATAAATGTTTTAAAAAGTACAAGCAGGTTTTTGGTACCTACACAATACTGGAACCATATTGTAGGGAGAAAAACCCTAAGGATTGAGTTAAACTGTAGGTGATGGTGGAGTTTTCCTTTAACTTATGGGGCACTATCTTTGTAATAAGCTATAGTTTTACTGAAAAAACTCACCTAGACTCTGCCACAGCTTGATGTGAGGGAAAGGTTAGTTTGTTTTTTCTTTCTCGTATTTTGTATTACTTTATTGCCTTCTTATATTTTTTGTATGTTGTGATTTGTTTTCTTCACACTGCGTTTTACTTGTGTTCTGCTTTTAATTGCATATGAAAATAGAAGAGACCACAGCTGTGTCTGAGTCGCACAAAATTTTTTTCTGTTCTTAAACTGAGCTGCCTTTCTAGTTGCCTCCCTGAGAAAGTCATGGTCATTTGCTTATCAGGGGCTATGATCTGCCACATTACACACGCACTCAGGTCATTGGACTTACAAGTATCGGTACGACTCAGTCCATTTGGGTGTAAATAACCTTTGGTGAACCTCCCTAAACTATATGAAGAGAGGCATCATAAAGCTCTTGGAATGTGTCCCAGGCTGGTATGAGCCTAGCATTGAGCAGCATTTCATCTGCTCCAAGGATGATGCCACAATATGAACAAAATGTAACTAACTTTAATAATTGGCCTAGTTTCTGGTGGCATTCTAGGGGGGTGCAATATTTGTCAGCATGGAAGGAGATGATCAGCAAATCATACTGCTTTGCCATGGATTGTCTGTACCTCTCCCCTCGAGGCTTTTGAATATTAGCGAAAACATTATCTTTCTCCATAGTGCCTTTTGAGGCAATATGGAACTGAAAGTACTTTGATCATACCAAATCAAAACCAAGAAAATCTAAGGTATGACTGCTCAATGATAGGAGCCTAAACAATAAACTCCACTCACTAAAAGCGGTCTTCATCCTAGAGAATACTGACATTTGTGCAGTTACTGAGACATGGTATAAAGCTATGGAGAGCACAGCAACAGTGCAAGGATATAATTCTGTCCATGCATTTAGAGAATCTACTACACAGATGGGAACTAAAAGTGGAGATGTTTCAATTTACATAAAAAATAAATATACCTCAAGGTTGCTCAAACAGGACAATTTACTTGAGCTATTACATGTTTCAATCACCATAGGTAAAATCCAGTACTACTACTTGCAAGCTGTAGGTCCCCCTTTATAACCCAGGAAACCCATACCATGTATTTAAACTTATTAGAAATCCTCACCATCCAACCCAATACCATATTCATGGTCAACTTTAATTACCCCACTATTAACTGGGAATCCTACACAACACCCTGGACCAGATTGTCAGTACACCAACCAGGGTTACAACCATATTGGATTTGGCCCTCACTAATTAGGGAGAGTGCAGCAGAAACCCTAGTGTAATGTCTTCCCTGGTAAGGTCAGACCACAAAATAATCTGGTTTGAAGTAAAAATAAAACCTGGATCTCAGCTAACCCTGGAATATTCAGGAACTACTCTAAGGCCAACTTTCTGCTGTTAGGGGATAACCTGGCAAAATTTCAAGCCCTCATAAACCCTGAGAACACTGCTGCCTATGCAAAAACTGTACACAGAAACCATATACAAGCATGTTAATAGCTGCATAGAGGCAGCTGTACCTACCAGGAAGAAGTACAGAACTAATTCAAACAAGCCACGCTGGTGGAATCACAAAATCAATAGGATGTATAATAGAAGGAAGAAAATCATGACAGATATTGTCTAATTTGATCTGGGACCCTACTCCCAGTCTAGTGTCATTACCTCATTCTACCCAGTACAGGGAGAACATTTGAGAAGGCCAGTCAGCTTAGTTTCTGCCACTCCTTTCTCTCTTTCCACTTAAAAAATTTTTTTTATCTGCTTTTACTGTATTTGTGTTTCTTCCTACTTTATTTTGCTTTTGCATCATCTTAAAAGTACTCAGTTGTATTTATTACTGCTTGGTGTAACTCATTCTAAGCCTTTTAGTTTAAGCACTTGGGCTTCAGACCAGTTGTTTTACATTAAGAAGGTTTGTGGTCTGCACTGTAGTGACAGAACAGGTAGCGTACATCCTTCTAAGTTGGGAACTGCTGATGAGGGCTCAGTGTCTGTTATTCTAAAAGTGTATTAATTCTGGTTTAAGCACTTGGGCTTCAGGCCAGTTATTTTACATTAATAGGGTTCGTGGTCTACACTCTTGTGGGAGGAGAGGCTGGACTCTGCCCTTCTGAGCTGGGAATTTGTGGTTAAAGGCTTATAGTGCCTGCATATTTGAACTGCTTCTTACTCAAATTGGTGCACCTTGTTTGCTGTAGCATAGACTAGATCCAGGCCTGCTGAATCTAGCTTTGTTTGTATAACTTGAGCACTAATCCAGGCATTCTTTAAAGTATTCAATTGTATTTATTACTGCTTGGTAGTAACTTGATTAAAGTGTAGCTATCATTCTAAGTCTTTTGGATTAAGCACTTGGGCTTCGGACCAGTTGTTTTACATTAGGAAGGTTTGTGGCCTGCACTGTGGAGGCAGGACAGGTAGCTTACATCCTTCTAAGTTGGGAACTGCTGATTGACGGCTCAGTGTCTGTTATTCTAAAAGTGTATTAGTTCTGGTTTAAGCACTTGGGCTTCAGGCCAGTTATTTTATATTAAGAAGGTTCGTGGTCTGCACTCTTGTGGGAGGAGAGGCTGGACTCTGCCCTTCTGAGCTGGGAATTTCTGGTTAAAGGCTTATAGTGCCTGCATATTTGGACTGTTTCTTACTGAAATTGGTACACCTTGTTTGCTGTAGCATAGACTAGATACAGGCCTGTTGAATCTAGCTTTGTTTGTATGCTTGTTGTTTGCTTGTTATTTCCCTGAAATGCTAATTCCACCTAAAACGCGGCTTTTCAGTGCTTCTGTGGATCCCTAGTGATATCTGCATTGCTTACTGTACTTATTTCCTTGTTTCACTTGAAAGAAAGTTACTGTTGGTCGTTTTTGCATTTAAGTTACCTGTAACACATTGCATTTAAGTTACCTGGCACTTTCACTAAGTCAGCACTAAAAAATTAAAAGCACTACACCCTCACAAACTCCCCTTGAGTACCTTGTTCCCCATTGGCCCTTTTTTTCAATTATAAAGGAATTCTCAATACTATTCTAGCATGTCCAAAGGTCAGTTGTCAATCTCCTCTCCGGTCCAGCTGGTGAATCTGGGAATCTTGAGGCAATGTTACAACTGCCTCATGTACACAGACAACCCTCTCCTCCTCCCAACAAATTCTAACACATGTGAGAGATGCAACCATATAGCCAAACTGGAGGCTAAGCGCTCTCAACTCAGTACTGGCATAACCAGTCAGGAGGAGAAGGGAACCACACTCACTACAATTCCAGTCTCACATAGACCTACCACAACAGCAAACCAAATACATAAACACACAAACACGTACTCAGAGGCTCTAAATAAAAATCTGCCAAAGCAGACACCCAAGCAACTGCTACCCCCAAAAGAAAACACGTGGAACACATAGCTCACAAAGCCAGTGTGCCGAAAAGTCACAGCCCTTAAGGCTAAACAACGCACCTGATACACTTGTAGTAGGTAACTCTATCGTCAGGCACACTGACGTCCCGCTCACCAGGCTGAACAAGGAGAAGGTCACGGTGAGCTGCCTGTCGGGCGCTAGGATCCGCCACATAACACACGCACTCAGGTCACTCCAAGGCAAGTGCAAATATGACTCGGTCATTGTCCATGCTGGTGTGAATGACCTGAGACATACCTCCCTGGACTACATGAAAAGAGACATAGAGGAGCTCTCTGAGCATGTAGCCCAGGCCGGTATGACCCTGACCTTGAGTTGCATCTTACCCTCACCAAGAATGATGCCACAATATGAAGACAAGATGATCAATTTCAACAATTGGCTTAAGTATTGGTGTCATTCAAAGGGGATCCAATGCTTGTCAGCCTGGGATGACATGCTCAACAAGCCACAATGCTTTGCTAGGGACGGCTTGCACCTGTCACCCCTGGGCTTTCTGATATTGGCAAAGGCTCTTGCTACCCCCATAGTGCCTTTTTTAGGTAAGGCTCAAAAGACAAACCCACCTCCATAGGCTCCATAGGTATCACAAGGGATAAGAAACTGAGTAATGCTACTCAACGCCAGAAGTCTAAACCTCAAGATGCACTTTTCGAAACTCTCCTTAGCATGGAGAGCATCGATATCTGTGCAGTTACAGAAACCTGGTTCAAGGCTCCCGAGAGCACCCAGTACTACCAGGTTATACCTCATACCATGCTTTTCGGCCCCAAAACTTGGACCGAACCACAAAAGGAGGGGGAGTATCAATATTCGTCAAAGATACCCACACCTCCAGGTCGGTGGCACAGCACGAAGCATCAGAGACTATCCATGTGCAACTAACAGTGGGTAAAACTGCCTTCCAGTTGATAGCCTGCTACAGACCACCCTCCCAAACCCAGGAACCCCACTCAGCCTTCCTGAGAACACTGGAAAATATGAAGGTCTCTCCAAACACCATTATATTGGGTGACTTCAACTGCCCAAACATAGACTGGGAGCATTACTCTACCTCCAACACCCTAGCCCAAAGGTTCCTAGAATTTATAAACTCAAATGCTATGGAACAACTTGTTACCACTCCCACAAGAGGGGAAAACGTACTGAATTTGATCATCACCAACATGGGGACTCTGTGCTCCAGACCAGAAGTGTATCCATCACTGGTAAGATCAGATAATAAACTAAGCTCACTGGATATTCATATCCCGACCCCATCCCCTGCCCAGAAAACCACAGTGAAAAACTTCTCTAAAGCAAATTTCACACTCCTTAAAACCGAGGTGGAATCCTTCAAAGCCCCCGGGCCTGTGGAAAATACGTCCCAGACCGCAGAATCCTTTATAAACGCATTCTATGAACACCTTCAGGAATGCATGGATCATGCAATCCCAAATAAAACCAAGACCCAATCCTCCAAAGGCAGACGTCCTGTCTGGTGGACCCCAGCCATAAACAAACTATACAATAGAAGGAGGAAGCTATTACATTATAGAGCAAAATCCCAAAAAGGGAAGGCATCTCTGATCAGTATTAGCAAAAAACTACGGGCACTCATAAAATCGTCTAAGGCCAGCTTCAAGAGAAAAATTGCACAGGACACCAAGGATGATCACAAGGCTTTCTTTAGTTATGTTAGGAACCTGGGTGGGAATTCCCAGATATGCTCAGAATTAGTCCAAAATGACAAAAAATACACCGAACCCACAGACATTGCCAACATCCTAGCTGACAGGTTCAGCGCAAACCTCTCAACCCCCCCCCACCAAAAGGGTGAATATCTATCCCAGCAGAGTGCTGCCCCCCTGACATCTCAGATGCTCAGGTAAGAGCCGCCCTCTCCAAAGCTAAAAACACAGCATCAGTGGGACCAGACGGTGTCCCGGGCGGCGTCCTACATGAACTCCAAGAAGAGCTAAACCCAAACATAAAACTACTGTTCAATCTCAGCCTTACTACAGGATATGTACCCAAAGAGTGACATACAGCAACAGTGGTCCCTCTCCACAAAGGTGGTGCCTCAACGGATCCTGGAAACTATCGCCCCATAAGCCTGACTAGCTTGGTCTGCAAAGCTATGGAAAGGATCATCATGGACCTCATAAATAAAGATATTGGGGACCTACAGACACTGGATCCTACCCAGTTCGGCTTTAAGGGCAGATCCTGCCTCCTAAACCTGGTCAATTTCTTTGAAATAGTCACCAAGGCCATTGACGAGGGGAAGGTGGTCCACACAGCCTACCTGGACCTCGCAAAAGCCTTCGATACAATACCCCACTCTGGCATTATAGATAAGCTCACCAGCTTAAATATAAACCCCTATGTCACTAGATGGGTTGCAAACTGTCTCAAGGACAGAACCCACATGGTTAGAATTGCTGGAGTAATGTCAGACTCCAAACCAGTTACAAGTGGCATCCCACAAGGCTCAGTCCTGGGACCTCTCTTGTTCAGTATATATTTCTCGGAGGTACAGGCAAACACGGGAAGGACTGTGGCTGACCAAGTTCGCAGATGACTGCAAACTGGGCACCATAATCAACTCTCCAGCCGACACAAGCATCCTCCAAAAGGGCCTCATAAAAACAGACAACTGGTGCCAGAGCCATGGCCTCAAGCTAAACTCCAAAAAGTGTATAGCCATCCCCTTTGGCAAAAACAAAGTGCCCACAAATTACCACATAGGTGGTAATCCATTAAGTACTGAAGAAGTAATTAGGGACCTGGGGACCCAAGTTGATAGCAATCTCTCATTTGACAACCACGTGGCCAAAGTGGTTAGAAAAACATTTTATATAGCCCACCTAATCATGAAGGGATTCACATCTAGATCAGGGGAGGTCATCGTGCCTCTTTACTCATCCCTCATCAGGCCCATAATTGAGTACAATGCCCCTTTTGGGATGTACTTTACCAGACACCTGCAGCAACTGGAAAGACCCCAAAAGTACCTCACCAAGAGGATCAAAGGGCTGAAACAGATGCCATATGCTGCCCGGTACTCATCCCTCATCAGGCCCATAATTGAGTACAATGCCCCTTTTGGGATGTACCTTACCAGACACCTGCAGCAACTGGAAAGACCCCAAAAGTACTTCACCAAGAGGATCAAAGGGCTGAAACAGATGCCATATGCTGCCCGGTTAAAGAAACTCCAGCTCTACTCAGTGGCATACTGCCTGCTCAGAGGCGATCTGTGCCTGACGTATAAAGCCATGTCCAGCCCGGAATTAATGGACATGCTGCACCTCAGAAAATCCAAATCCCATCGAGCTACGCGCTCGAGAGACTTGAACCTCAGCACTGAAATAAATAGGACATGCTGGAGGGGACAGATTCATAACCCAGAGGCTCCCTTCACTCTGGAGTAAAATCCCAGTCCAGGTTAGGCATAGTCCCTCAATGACTCTCTTCAAAAGGAATCTTGATGAGTGGATGGGAGATCGTAGGTTTACCCCAGGTATCACTTCTGTGTCACTGTTAGAGGCACAGTATACTAACCTCGAAAAAGGGCATAGCAGAATTAATTTAAAATGGGTGGCGAAAGCCAAACACACTCTGGCTAGGCTTATAAATGCCCTAGGGCAAATAGCCTAGTATGAACCTATGAACCTAAGACATTAGGAGGTGCAGCACTCAGCAGGATAAAAACACTCATATCAAACTAAACAACTCCAAAGTCAAATAAAATCTACCAAAGCCAAATTTGATGTAAATGTGGCCTCCCAGGCCAAGGACAACCACAAAGCCTTCTCTGGCTCTGTCCGCTAACTCAGTGGCAATGCACAGTTGTGTGCAGAGGTCATTGTAAACGGAGCCCAAAGATATAGGAAACGTACTGGCAGACAAATTCAGCTCCAACTTTACCCACTCAAATTTCCTAAAGGAAATATCAAATATAGCATCCCCTGCTGTCACTAGGGAACAGATCCTTAATGGTCTCTCTAAGTTTAAGAACACTACATCAAAGGGCACAGGCAGTATCTCAGGATGCCTTCTCAATGGCATGAAACATGACCTATCAGGCTATCTGGAATTGCTATTTAACTGTAGCCTCCAAACAAGCTTCATGCCTCATGAATGGAGAACAGCAACAGTCATCCCTTTGCATAAAGGTGGGCCATCTACAGACCATGGAAACTACAGACCCACAAGCCTTAATATTCTTGTATGCAAAGCCATGGAAAGAATTGTTATGGAAGTGATCAATAATGATATAGTAAACTTTCAGACACTGAACCCAACAAAGTTTGGTTTCATCAAGGGCAGGTCATGCGTTCTGTACCTGGTGGACTTCTTTGAGAAGGTCACCAAAGCAATGGATAAGGGCAAAATGGTTCACACTGCCTATCTTAACATGGACAAGGCATTTGACCCAGTACCACACTCGGGCATTGCTGACAAACTCAGGAGGTTAGGTACAAACCCATATGTCACCCGGTGGATAGCCAACTGGCTCACAGACAGGACTCAGGAAGTTACATTGGGGGAGGCCACCTCTGCAAGGAGGCCAGTCACAAGTGGAGTCCCTCAGGGATCGGACCTTGGACCACTGCTTTTTGTAGTTTATTTCTGTGAAGTCAAGGCCAATGTCATTGGTCTTTGGCTGACTAAATTTTCTGATGCTTGCAAATTAGGTGCAGTCATTGAATCCCACACTGCCATAAATCTTCTTCAGGAATGGCTGACACAGACCAGCTGGTGTCAGAGTCGTGGACTAAAACAAATGCATAATATCCTTTGGGAACTCATCCTCCCATGGTAACTATCCTATTGACAAGACACCCCTCAGATCTGAACCTGTAGTCAGGGATTTAGAGAGACACACACAGTAATCTAGCTTTTGACCATTGTGTGCGTCTAGAGTAGTGAGGAAATAATTCTGTGCTGCTCAACTTATAAACAAAGAAATGGTATCTAGGTCCAAGGAAGTCTCTGTTCCACTGTATCGGGCCTATCACTGAGTACAGTGCCCCCTTTAGTGTGTATCTAATCAGGCATATCCAACAAGTGGAACATCCACAGAGGTTCCTCACTAAAAGAATGCATGCAAGTAAAATGTCCTATGCAGACCACCTCAAGGCTCTATCCCTGTATTCTGTCTCCTACAGGCTGTTGAGAGGACATCTTTGCTTGGCATACAGGGCATTGTCAGACCCCACACTGACGGACCTCCTGCATATTCACAAAACAAAAAGCACCACAATTACCTGTTAAGACTGAAACCTTGCCTATGATGTAAATAGGACCTGCTGGAGAGACCAGATGTGTATACCAGAAACTACTCTACCTCTGGAACAGGCTCCCCATCCATGTGAAGCGGAATTCCTCCCTGACCAAATTCAAGTGCATCTTGGGCAACTGAATGTGGAACAGGAAATTCATCACTGGCTTGGCACCTATGTCTCTAATGAACACAAGAAACCTGTAAATGGTTAATCCCCCAGGCCTCTGCTTGTAAATGTTTCATTTCCCAAGCCCCTGCTTACACCTATCAAGGATACCAGAACTTGTCAGGTTTGGGATGCATGGCTATGCATAAAAAGGCCCCTGTGGTAGTTAGCCTAGTAAACGCCTATGAACCTATAATCCAGGAAGCTTGGGTATCTGCAGCTTAATTCTTTATGTATGTATCCTGTCTATTGTTATTGCCTTTTATTTGTTTCCTGTCTGTGCCAAGTATATTTTACTATGTATTTGTACTTTTTTCATTATGTAAGTAAAGTTTAATTTATTCACATTTAAGTTCGCATTTGAGAATAGGATGAGCATTGTTTACACTGTTGGTTAAAGTGCTGTGCTCTCTGTAATATGTATCCAGTTAGACTGCTTAGGTCTACAACTACCATTGCAAAAGAATAATGTATATGATTTTCTATATGGTTTAATTTAAGAATAGCCAAGTAGTTGGGTGTCTATGGCCCTATTCCAGAGTTATGGAAGTACAGCCATACCGGGAAGAAAGCTGTGGGGAATTTCAGAGTTCTGTCAGCCTTCCACTGGAAAGTGTGTGTGTATGTGAGAGAAATTATTACTTTGTGTGAAGGGCAGTTAGTATGGATAAAGTGGAATTTGATGATGCTGGCTCATAGAAAATAGGTGAGAAAAGAACCTGGTGGTGCTTGGCCAACAGCTTAACACTGTTAGTAGCCTGTCTTTGTTCTGGTTTGCCTGTGGTTATTGGAAGCCCATATTGTAGACTGCAGTGCATATTCCCTTTATGTTCTTGGGGCCAGATTCTATTCTGTGAATTACTGAAAGAGTAGTGTGCACTTTATTGCTATTACTTTATCATTTGTTGTCAGTGAGATTCAAACCCAGTTGGTGCCAGCCATTTAGACATCACATTGGGTGTCATCCTGCCGTTCAGTAGTCACATTGGTGTCATCACTCCCACCACAACATTTGTTAGTTAAGCCTGCATTCCAACACTCCTAGTTTGTGGTTATCTAAGTTTGCAGACTGAAAATTAAGTGTTATTTGATCTTCCTCTGACACAATTTCTCCAGCATGGTATATCCAATGCTGTGGAAATTTTTTTGGACTCTTCTCCTGATACCTTTCGACAATGAGATCCCTTTGATGCTTTGTAAGCTCTCTGCGAACCATGGCTTTTGCTGTAGCAGGCAACTGAGTATATGTCAGGAAAATCCTACTAGGACAGCTGAACTTTATTTGGGGTTAATCAGTGTCTCTCTAATTGATGGCAGGTGTGTACCCAGGAAGACTGAATGTTGTAATTAAATCAAAAGGTGCTTCAACAAAGTATTAATTTAAGGGTGTGCACACTTATGCAACCAGCTTATTGTACATTTTTTATATTTTTCCCCTAACAGATTTGTTTTTCAATTGAATTGTACATGTTATATGTCACATTAAAGGTGGGAAAAGTTTTGAAATGATTTATTGTGGTCTCATTTTTCATATCACAAAATCTGGCATTTTAACAGTGGTGTGTACACTTTTTATATCCACTGTGTATCATTAGGCCCATTACTGAATATAATGCTTTCAACTTTAGAGACCTTCAGAGATTCATAACTAAAGCAATCCATAGCCTCAAAAATCTTAGCTATCAGAACAGACTAGGAGTCCTTTGTCTGTACTCTGTGTTAGATTTGTATGTGGGGATCTGTGTCTGAACTTTTGAGCCATGAAAAATCTGATCCTTTTTCATCTTCAACTTATTTGTAGAAGACATGGCTCTTGGAGCACCCAGTTAAAGGTTGTAAACCTTCATGAACAGATAAATAGGACACATTGACCTATAGCTACATATCCCAACATATCTACCAGTGGTTGGCAAACTCCCCCTGTGTATCAAGCAGACTAGCACCCTTGCCACCTTGAAGGTAAATCTAGATAATTGTACAAATTCTCCCCAGTCTATCTCGTTTCCTTCCTTGATGCTGGAGAGAAATTCTGAATATGGGTTATTTACTAGGCTTGTAATGGTCTACAGATTGATTGTCTAGTATTTACTTATAAACCCATAATACATTTGTTATGGTGGTATCTTTCATGAATGCTTTTCTTTAATTTGGATTCTGATGTTCTTCGTGTTTCACTGTTGCAGTCATTACATTTGGGTAATCATGCTGGCAGGTTGCCCTCAGTCGGCCTGAATTCCAAAGTCCTGGGTCCTGCATCGGCTGCTATCGCCCTTTCCCTGACATCAGGTCGTCAGGGGTATAAAAGATGTGGCCGACGCCATTTTCGTCTTTCTTGCCGCGCGGTGCCTGAAGCAGAAGCAATTCGCAAGTGCTGATCGGCCGACACCTGAGATTTTCGTGTTCGAGTTTCAGATCCGAAGTCCCTGTTGGGGAAACTTTTCTCTTGCTCCAGACCGATGTCAGAAAAAATAAATAATTGTATTTCTTGTGGAAAGCAAATACCTCTTAAGGATTTTCATTCTTACTGTATTCCTTGCCTAGGCCCTGATCACAACGTTTCTGGTTGTTGGTTTTGTGCTAGATTTAACCAATGCACTATTAAGCTTCGGTATGATTTTGCTTTAAACTATTTTGGACGCCAGTTTAATTATCCAGAAATGTCGTCGGATAGCCATCCGACGACCGGACTTCATGAAAAACGCAAAGAAAAGGAGAGAGAGAGAGACAACCGAGGCCCAAAACCGATGACTAAGCTTGTACTAAGCCAGTCACCAGTTCGCCGGTTCTCAGTGAGGCACTTTCGCAGCCCCTGACACCTGCTACTTTAAAGTCGCAGGCCGCTACCGACTCCCATGTGGAGTTGGCCATGCCGCTGGAAACTCAAGGTACTGGAGCCTCTGATACTATTCCTTCAGATGGGTCTGGAGCCGCTGAGCAGGCACAGTCTTTTGTGGGTGTACTAAACATCTTTACATTAAACCGACTTCAGCTTCCAAATGCAAAGACTAAAGCACCTTCTAAAGCAAAGAAACAAACTCAAGAGCCACGTGGTCAGGCCTCTATGCCCAGAAACAGATGCTCAAAATGGCCGAAGACTTGATTACCTTTATCAGGGGTTCTCATCCCCCTCCTGATAAGAGGCCTAGGCAAGAGATTGATTTTGAATCTTCAGATCCAGTTTCCATTTCTTCTGATTCCTCTTCTGACCAGGAATATTCTCTTCCCCCCCTGTGAGGATTCTGATGCTGAAGAATCTATACCTTCAGCCTCTCCTCCAGAGGACTATTTTTTGGGGAAACCTTGCATACCATGAGGGAGCATTTCCACTGGGAGAGCCAAGATTTTTCAGAATCTAAAAAGAGGCTCAGGGATTTCCTTCTTCTACCCCAACACAGGCCACTAGCCATTCCACCTGTTAGACATTGTAGATGATGTGTTTTCAGAGTCTAGTCTTACCCCTGACTCCTTACCTTCAGCTCCAGTTAAGCCTGACCAATATTACAGGGTTCCTGACAATCATAAATTCCTTTTTAAAAACCCTGCTGCAGTCACAGAAACTATTTCACAGGGTCCCAAAGGAGTTAAGGCTTCCTCTGCAAAAAAACTCTACCCCCTCTGACAGATTCTAGGGCACTGGATACATGGGGGGAAAAAAAGGTTTACACATCTGCTACCTTGGCTATAATGGCCTTAAACTGTCAGTTTCATATGCTCAAATATCAGCAACATGTCATTGCATTGCTTAAACAGAAAATGTTAAACTCTGAATGTGCAGAAAACAAGGAAATGCAGGATTTATTGCATACAGCTGAACAAGTTGGAGAGCATACTTTGCAATGTGGTTTTGATTCTTTGGAGGCTTCCTGCTGGGCCGCAGTTACGGGTTCTGTAATTAGGAGGCATGCTTGGATAAAGGAACAAAATCTGCCTGATCATGTCAGAGTTAAATTATTAGATGCACCTTTACAGCATGATACTTCGTTTGGTGTTAAGGCAGAAGAGGTGTTAAAGAAAATGGAGGACAAAGCTAAATCTGTGCAAACTGTCAAAGATTTTTTACAAGTACAGCCACCTAGGTTTAGTAGAAATTGGCCAACAAAGGATTGGTCCTTTCCTGTGTCAGACAGACCTCAAAGGGGCAGACCCAGATGCCTAGAGGCAGATCCCAGGCGCAAGGTTCATACAGGTCAAAGCAATGGGGTGCTTCTACCTCCAAAGTTGGAGAAGACAAATCACAACCATACAGGAAACAGTCCCAATGACTTCCCACTGCCTGCACCAAGCACTTATCTCCTGGCAGCACCCTTAGGGGGAAAATTAGCACTTTTTTCTCAAAATTGGCACATCATAACCCAGGACAAGTGGGTTCTAAATATCGTGTCACAAAGCTACAAGTTCCATTTCCATACTCTGCCAAAGGCAAACGGCTGGCCAGACCTGCGCAGAGGCACAAAAACAAGTCTTATCCCTCATGGACATGGGGGCCATTCAACAAGTACCAGAGCAGGAGGAGAGACAAGGATTTTACTTGACTGTTCTTGGTACCCAGAAAGGACAAGGCTTGGAGGCCAATACTGGACCTATCTATTCTGAACACATTCCTGGATATACCAAAATTCAAGATGTTGACTTTGCAGCAGCTTCTGCCCATGCTGGGCAAGAACGCTTGGCTTGTAACTTTAGACCTAAAAGAGGCATACCTGCATGTCCCAATCAGACAAATATGCAGAAGATACCTCAGATTCAAGGCTGGCCCAATGCATTACCAATTCTCTGCACTGCCCTTTGGCTTATCTACTGCACCCAGGGTCATTACAAAGTGCCTGGCACCAGTAATTGCAATCTGCAGACAAAGAGGAATACAAATATACCCTTACTTGGACTACTAATTCAAGCAGAGAACAAGGACATTCTTCTACATCTGGCATTTTTGAAAAGACTTCTAACATGCCTGGGGTACACAGTCAACGAAAAGAAATCAAAACTAGTACCCTCTCAAGAGATAATTTTCCTGGGTGCAAGCTTAAATACAACTGCCCAGATGGCTTATCTCACGCCAGACAAACAAAGGCAACTGACTACCTATTTCAAAATGTTGGCAACAAAGGCCCAGTTATCTGCAAGAAGATTTCTGCTGGCTTTGGGCTTCATGGCATCCTACATCCTACTAATTCCATATGCAAGACTGCATATGAGGAAACTTCAATGGTACTTAAAAAGTGTTTGGACTCAACACTGCCGCAGCCTGGAAACTATGATTACTCTCATTCCCTGCCTGCAACAAGAGTTTTGATGGTGGGCAAAGGCTTGTCACCAAAACAAGGGACAGCCATTCACATTACCCCCAGCTAGGCAGACACTACCAATAGATGCATCAGATTATGCCTGGGTGGCCCACATGGCAGGAAGATGCATTCAGGGCACATGGACCTCATACCAAATGCATCTGCATATCAATCGAAAAGAGATGCTAGCTGTTCAAAATGCCCTGACAGCCTTCAAGGACCTACTTCATCTGGGACAACTACTGATAAAGATAGACAACGCCACAGTCATGTGGTATATAAACAAGCAGGGGGGCACACAATCTTACCCCCTTTGCAGGTTAGCCATGACTTTGTGGGACACAGCATTGACTTACCAAGTACATCTGCAGGCACAATTCCTGCCAGGAAGGAAAAATACTCTGGCAGACACACTAAGCAGAAACCTCATGGATCCCCACGAGTGGCAGCTGGATCCACAAGTGTTCAGCATGATAACAAGGGATGCCCGGACATAGATCTATTCACCTCCCCTCACAACTACCAACTAAAAAGATTCCGCACAAGGATTTATCACAGACAAGCATGGAAAGTGGATGCCCCATCTTTCAGCTGGAAAAACCTATCCGTATATGCCTTTCCCCCCACTGCCTCTCCTCCCCAAGTACTCTTAAAGGTCAGACAGGAGAAGCCAAAGATGATACTGATTGCCCCAGACTGGCCCCGCCAGTACTGGTATCCAATACTAAGGAACTTGTCTCAATGCCCAGCTTGGGCCTTACCTCAAATACCTCATCTACTGTCCCAGCAAAACAATCAGATCCTGCACAGCCAGCTCAGAACTTTAAACCTGGCAGCATGGTGGATAATGTGGTCTTAAACACACATCTCAGTAAAGCTGTGATGGATGTCATTTTGGAAGCCAGAAGGCCTAGTACTAGAAAATCTTATGCTGGAAAATGGAAGAGATTCTGTGCTTGGAACCAGGCACAAAGAACTGATACAGCTGTGCCAAATATTCCTCAGATTTGCAATATTTAACTGAGATGCTGGACAAAGGCCTATCTTTTTCATCGGTTAAAATTCATGCCTCTGCCATTTCAGCTCATTACAATGCAGAGCCACCAATCTTTTCTCATCCCTTATTAAAGCAGTACCTCAGAGGAGCAAAAAATGTAAGGCCTCCAAGGAGATCACCAATGCCTGCATGGGACCTCAACTATGTCTTGGAAAAACTCACCCTGTCTCCTTCTGAGCCAGCCGCTACTGCTGATATAAAGTTTTTATCTTGGAAAACAGCTCTGCTCCTAGCAATAACTTCTGCAAGATGAGTTTCAGAGCTACAGGCACTCATGGCTGTGGAACCTCTTATTTTTTTACCCAGACAGGATCTGAGGACAAACCCAACATTTATGCTTAAGGTAGTGTCCAGTGTGGCTCTTAACCAAACTATTCATCTGCCAACTTTTTATTCAAATCCACAGAACAAGGGGGAGAGAATTCTGCATTCTTTGGATGTACACAGACAGCTTAGATTCTGCTTGGACAGAAGCAAAATTTTCAGAAAGACGAGCAATTACTAGTGGCATATGCTGCAGGATCACAAGGGAAGGCTATCTCAAAGCAGACTATTTCAAAGTGGATAGGCCATTGCATTTGTTTCTGCTACTTACACCATGGCAAGTCAGTGCCCAAGGGCATTAGTCCACATTCAACCAGAGCTGCAGCCACTTCAGCCTTTTTGAGGGGTGTACCAACCAAGGACATTTTAGAGGCTGCTACTTGGAGTTCAGTGCACACCTTTGCAAAGCACTATCATCTGCCACTCTACTCTAAATCCAGGGCAGGCTTTGCCACTGCAGGTCTGCAGGGCCTCATAGCCGCTCCTAACGCTGTTTAGCTCCAGCCTCCCAACCATAGCTTTGGGACTCTACCCAAATGCAATGACTGCAACAGTGAAACACGAAGAACATAGTACAGTTGTGTACACTTACCATAAATGTAGATGTTAGAGTGTATTCACTGTTGTAGTCCAGGTTACCCACCCACCATCCCCCTTTCTTCTGATGGAACCTATCGTTCCTTCCTTTGATTCATACAACCTATGTGGTGTATTGCTAATAGCGGAAGGTAAAGTTTATATTGGTGCATGTTTTTTATATATATATATATATATATATATATATATATATATATATATATATATATATATATATATATATATATATATATATATATATAAATTTTGGCTACCCTTTTAGGGGGCACCTGACATTTGGGGCAAGAAAAACTAAAGAAAATGGCGTCGGCCACATCTTTTATACCCCTGATGACCTGACATCAGGGAAGGGGTGACAGCAGCCGACGCAGGACCCAGGACTTTGGAATTCAGGCCGACTGAGAGCAACCTGCCAGCAGGATTACCCAAATGTAATGACTGCAACAGTGAATACACTCTAACATCTACATTTATTGTAAGTGTACACAACTGTACTTTCTGGATATAGTATCACTGTATCAATAACCATTCATTTTAGAGTAAGACATAGAAATATGACTATGCCCTCCTTATTGGAAACAGGCACTTTATACATGTCCCAAAACATAATATAGCAGCCTTGCAGGCAGAAAACTAATGGTAACTGGGAAAAGAACTTGCACAGATTTGTGGCCAATAGGAGCTTTTAATGAAACATGATCCAGCTTTACAATTGAGTTACATTTCTTTACAGTAATCCAACAGGTATGGTCTAATTGAACCGTAAATAAGGCCTTCTCCTTGGTCTTGCACAGGCATCTGCTAAAAAAACAACTGTAGGGGTTGGGAATTTGAGAACAAGGACCTGGAATGCAACATGGCTGGAGGTTAGGACACGTGCAGTGGCTATGATAGATGCATTATGAGGACTAAAGTAAGGGACTTCTCTGTAGTGTTGCAGTGTTTGGTTTTGTGTCCAGTACTGCTTACTGTGTTTGTTTTGGCCATATCTGGGAGAAGGAGAGTAAGCACCTTTGTAGAGGGTAATACAAAGATAGGTGTGGTGGTGAGAACTGGAGGTTGATTCTTTGGAAAGATGTTGGAAGTCTAACCATGTGAGTAGAAAGATGGCAGTTGAGGTTCATTACAGATGAACTTAAGTACTGCTGTTTGGCTGCAACATCCCTTATACCACATACATCAGCTAGGGAAAGTGGTCCTAGTGTCAGCTGAGTAGGAAAAGCACTTGGAGTGCTTATTGCACCTACATTGGACCTTTAGGAGCAGGATGAGAGAATTGTGGCAGCTGAAAACAGAATATTATGTCCTCTAAGTGATAAGACTCCAGAAGCAGAGAAGTAATCTTCCACTCTCAGGCCTCACATTGCCTACCATTTGCATTTTTGGAGCCGGAATATGAAGTGGGATATCAGGCTACTTGAGGGAGTCTAGAGGAAAGCCACCACAGAAGGGTGTGTTGGATGCTGTGGATGGAGGGAAAAAGAAGTTTGACTAGAGGTTAGAAGGAACAGTGGCTGTGAGAGACAGGAAGGGGCAGAGAGAACATGATGTAGATGTCCAGGGAAAATATGATGGGGTCAACCTAAACCAGTAAAACTGAGTGGAGGGAGAGGCACAGGCAGCAGATTGTAACATTTTCCTTCATTTGTAAAGGTACTTCATGAAGAGGTTTGTGGAGCAGAGGAATATGCTACCAGAGTAGGTGGTAGACGCTGAATACACAGGGGCATTCTACAGTGGAGAAAAAAAGGTGGGGAAGAGTATAGCGAAGGAGGTGGGAGGTTTGTCATTTTGGCAACAGACTAGATAACCTAACTTGTCTTACTACAGTTGCATAAAATTAATGCATATATTTGCCATTTTAAGGAAAATACTGTATTCCTCTCCCTATGTAGGAATTCAGGGTGGGTATAATAGCTTATATTCCATGTTCTTTTTCTGGAAGTAATATGTTGGTCTCGTAGCTTACCTAACCAAAAAAAAAAATGTCCCTCCCCTGTCCCCCATCTTCACATCTTTTCCCCCAGATAGCTGAGACTGTGTGGCTAATTCATTCCTATCTAAGGAGCCCACTGGCCCTTTCATTCACATGCGGTGAGAACTGGGTAATAAGGAGCAAGCCAGCTAACAGAACAAATGGAGTGGCCTTCCCTTGGAACTGCTTTCCCTCAGTGGCCCCCTTGAGCTCCACAGTTCTAACCATTATCTTGGGGAAGTATGTATGTCTCCACACATGTGATAGTATCTTAGCTGGTATGTGGACACAAGCACTGCTTTTTTACAGTGAGTATCCATTAAGCTCCGGGTCCATGGATGTTTCGGCCAGTACTCCTACTAGGTGGCATTCGAGTGGTATGCCAAGATCTACATTCCTTCCCCAAGAGTGGGCAAGCCAGCAGCAGCTGTTCAATGTCATCCTTCCTGATCCAGCCCTTCCCTTCTGCAGATCCTGTAGATTACAGGGTTGCAGTCAGAGCTTCATCCTTTTCCTTGGGGGTTGATATGCATGCTGTGTGTATATTGTCTGTTAGACAGTAGCTTTTTATTACTGGAAAGATGATACTCATTTTTTATTGTAAAAATACTACATACTTTTATTTCGCGACCTAGTACTTCCCTGACTCTGTCATATATTGTGTATACTGGCAGTTGTGCTAGAAATGACATTTGGTTCATTCCCAATACTGTTTATGGCCAAACCAGTTCATGTGTCATAAGGAGTGCAATTACTCAAATACAGAAATTGCTAATCTCTGTGTAGTCTTTAGCACTGGAAATGTTGAAATCTTTCCTCTGTGCTGCTTTGAGGTTGTGTGCCAACCAGCACCACTATACTTGTAAAATTGACGTTTTGAAGACTCTGAACCAAGCCTGGCCTTTGTATCAGAACATTTGGTTAACTAGTACTTGAAGTGAACTTCTCTGCAGGTCATTCTCTTTGTTTTGGTTTTGTGCTTGTGACAGCATTGTTATAGAACTAGCACATTACTGGGACACAGAGATCTTATTTCACGGATACCTACTGCACTATTGATGTATTCTTTTACCTAGCACTGTCTCATGGTCTTTTCTTTGTTGATTTTAAGCTCCTGTCCCACTTTTGATAAATGCAGTGATGCCTGTGGTGTAATACGACTTTGTCAATCCCAGGCATTCTGTGACTTTGTAGCTGCTTTAGCAGCTCAGATTTTATCCAACTGTGTGTCTACAGAAAGTTGTCAAGTTTGATGCCTAAAATATATATACCTACTTGCCTCAGGTTATTACCCAGGACTTCTAAAGGAATTTATTTTGGCCCAGAGCATGACATCAAGAGGGTGCCAGTACTTTAAGTACCAGCACTTTTGTCTGGCAAGTAAGTGGTATTGCTCAGAAGTTTGAGGCCTGCTTCATAATGTGGTGGCAGTGGAGGCTTGTCTGTACAGGTACATGTTTGTAGGGTCAATTTGGTATGGCCAGGCTGGAGCTGGAGATGAGTAAGTTAAGGCAGTGTGGAACCAGGCTATAATTGAAGCCTTTTTGCCAAGTCTGCTTCAAGGGTAGTAGTGTTTGAACTCATGCATGCAGCGACATCTGCTTGTGGTGTGAGGTCACTTTAACTATCACTTGTTATTCTTTGATGAAAAGCAGTTTTAGAAAGATGAGCCCTTTAGCTTGTTTCTTTTTTACTACCTTTATTAAATGTCTGCATTGGCTATACAGGTGCACGTTTAATAATCAAAAAGAAAACAAACCACAGCAAATGTTTTTCATTTTAATGCGTTACATGTATTCTTTCCAACAATTAACATTCACTCCAGCTTTACATAAACCTCTCAATTCCTTCCTTAATTTAAACCTTACTACTCTTTCTGAGCATTATTCTGCATGTGTTGTCTCCGCAAATTCTATGTAGTTCCTTCCCTTTTCTAAATATCCAACCACCAGTTCTTTTATCTCCTTTACAATATTCAGTACTTTGATTACAGTTGGTTTAGATTTTGACTTCAATTTTCTAGTATTTGCTGTTTTGACATAATAACATTAAACTTAATCCTTACTCTGCCTGAGTAGTTAAAATCCCATATTCTAGCTCAAAAGAATAATTTCCTTAGTTAAAACTATTTGTTCCACCAACATTTCTAAGTAGCTCGTAGAGAATTTTTAAAATTTGCAATCTTATTACATTCCCAAAAAGCATGCTCCCTGTTACCTCACTCTGTCCCATCACACCTCCAGCATTTGCTGTTTACTGAAGTGAAATTCTTTGAAGCCTGTTTGGGATATAGAAATAATGTTAGTGTGTCTAAGCATAAATTCTAAATCTTCTGGACATTTTTGAGCACTTAAGAGCCATACAGATCCCGTTGTTCTTTTGCGTAGTGCCTTTCCATTCTCTTCTCTCAAACTATGTCCTCTGATTCTTACAGTTATTGTGCCCCACTAATTCACCATCATCAGCCTCCTTTTTCCCATTTTTCTACATGGGGTCAGGGTATCGTGTTAACTGTCGCCAGCTCTCTCGATTCAGTGCCACATTCCTGCCTTCTTCAACACTCATGGCTGACTGTCACAGATCTTCTTTCACACAATCCAGCCACCTCTTTGCTGGACATCCGAGCTTCCTCTTACCTTCTTCCTGTCCGTCCTAAATCTTCCTCACCAGATTGTCTTCTGCTTTTCTACACATGTGCCCAAACCACTGTAATCTGTTCTCTTAGATCTTTTCTGCAACTGGAGCTACTTTGGCTTCTTCTCCTATGTCCTCATTTCTTCATCTGTCCCACAGTGTGCATCCTATCACCTTTCTTAGGCACTTAATTTCCATCATCTGTAGCTTCTTCAACTGTTCTGCCTTTACTGCCCAGGTTTCTGTACCATACAGTAGTACTGGTCGCACCACTGTCTTGTACACCCTACTTTTCAGCTTCTTTGGCATTCTTCTGTCATAGACTACACCTGATACTCTATGCCAATTGGCTGCAGCCCCTTTGATTCTAGCTTTGACCTCTTCATTCAGACTACCCTTCTCCTCAACTACTCCTCCCAGATACTTGAAGCTGTTTACTTGTTCCACTGTCTTCCCTTCTATCTCTATTCTCAGCTTCTTCTGATTTCCCCAGTTTGCTGCCATTACCACCGTCTTACCTGTTTAGTTTCATCCCATGTGCCTTCAGATTTGCATTCCATTCTCCTATCCTTTGCTGAAGTTCTAGCCCAGAGTCTGCCTGTACTGCCATATCGTCTCTAATGTAGTCTATCACCAATATGAACAGTAGTGGGCTTCGAGCTGAACCCTGATGTACACCCACTGGGAACCTCTTTGTGAGGCCGAACACTGCTCATACTTGAGTCATTGGGTCCTTGTACATAGCCTGCACTAATTCTACCAATGTTTTTGGGACTTCAAACCACCGCAGTACTGCCCAGATCAGCTTTCTTGGGGCCTTGTAACGTGCTTTTTTTTTGTGCCCCACTAATTATCCCATTTTAATGGAAGCATCTCTTCTAGACTGTTAAAAACTCTTAACTGCTGTTTTTTTTCCACATAGGTCTCTAATCTTTTTCTCTTTGCCTTTTCTCTTATCAGTCCCTGTTAAGGAAGGCAGTCTCTGTTCTGCAGTCCAAATAACTTCTTGACATTATTACACTCTATTATGTTTTCTTCTGTAGTTGTATGTTCCCAATACCTTGGTTCATACCTTTTAATCTCTTATCTCAGAAGATCTGGACAAAGAAAAACATAATGGAGAGAGAGAGGCCAAAAATCAAGGACAAATTTTAAGAAATGCTGTCGCAAACTTAGACTGTTGATATAATAAGTTATGCATTAGCACACATCTGAAGGATATAAAGTGTGCAACTCAAATGTTTGTCATTAGTTAGTGAATGCAGTCCTCAATGATTTGCCAGAAAGCCACATTTATGCAGAAGAGATCAAAAACATGATGTAGAAAATCTAGACAACTGACCCTGACCCAGTGTGTCTTTCTTGGTTCCTTTGCTAATTTTCTCCAGTATATTTCAGCCCCATTCTTGCTTACTTTCTATATCTTTGCTTGCAGTCATTCCTATTGGTAAAAAGCAAAACCAAAAGATGCAACTGCTCTGATGAAGAGACCAAAATTCACAAGTCCAAGACAAAAATCAAGCAAAAAGAAATTGGTCTCACCACGATGTAGTTTGAAATGAAACTCCGTAACTCCGTAGTGCAAAAGTAGAAGTAAAACTTTATTCCATATAACAAAAAAAAAAATAAGCGCTTTCGCGTAGGTAAGACTACGCTTCATCAGATAATTTTTTAAAATAAAAAACTCTCTCTTTTAAGCTAAAATTGGCGGGAACTTAACTCATTAAACCATCAATTTGTTAATTAAGTAATTAACTGAATGGGCAGAAACCTGTTCTCACAATTCTATGTGAACTCATTCAATAACCAATACAAGAAAAATATATATATGTAGCATTCTCTGTTCCTATTGTTGTGGGAACTCATTCTTGTGTAAAACAATGCAATTGTTATACACTTTTAAACACTTATGTAGACCACTTTTTAAAACCACATTTATAAATAAATACTTTAAAATAAGCTTACTGCTTTAACGGAAAACCATTTCAACACTCAATTCTTCATGGATTCTAATACATATTCCATTAAAACATAAATCTATATATATAAAAAGTACAACTATAGACATAGATATGAAATCAATAATTAATATATATAAATACAAATATATGAAAATATTAATTTAATAAATATGAATTAATAAATGAATAATATTACTGCTAAAATATGTGTAATGTTGTATTAATTGTAAAAATGTTATATAAAAGTTTTTTTGAAATACTATAGTTTGAGCTGGGATAAAATACTATGATTTTTATAAAAGAGGAAATATTTGAACATTACTATATGTATAAAATTTGATATTATATATAATAATGTAGAGTTATATAAAAAATTAATTATATTCTATCTGAAAACAATTAGCAAATAATGTATCACCATCTATTGTTTAAAATAGGTTTAATAGAAACAAATTTATTTAAACCTGGAGAGAGGTGAGCTCCCAGCCTAAAAATCCACTTTAACTCTGCCATGGCTAAGCCATTACTGGTGTCTCCTCTTCTCTTATTCATTGAGACTACTTCTAAAACCCTAAAATGAAAGATATGTTCTTTGTTATCTTTAATGTGTGTAGCCAAGGCATTGTTGTCACAACCTTTCTTAATTTCATACAGATGGTTATAAATTCTATCTGTTAGCCGCCGTTTAGTGAGGCCAACATAGAAAGCTGTACACTTATTACAGGTTGCTAAATATATCAAATTCTTTGTTAAACAGGTGGCATAAAACCTGGGAATAAACTTAAAATTTAGAAATGGATGAGTGTATACTTGTTGTGTTGAAATATGGGAACATCTATTGCAACTCATACAAGGAAAAGTACCTATTTTGTTACTAATGGTGACAGAAGTGCTATTATTATGGATGAAAGTATCACATAAAATCTGTTTAAGGTTTGGACAATTTTCATATAAAAATCTTGGTTTTTCACCTACTATATGCTTCACTAATTCATCTGTAATTAGTATATTCCAATTTTTACAAATTATTTTCTCCATCTGTTTCACATCACTGGTGTACTTAATGACATATTTCAAAGCCTTTGATTTATATTGTGTAACCCTTCTATATGTAGGTACAGTACTACTACCTTTCTTGATCACATTATTAGATGTAGCATCTATCATAACTTGATCTTTTATTATATCTTGTCTAATGCTTCTTATTAATTCAATGTCATAGCCTCTATCAATAAATAAAGACTCCAGCTTATCCGCTTCTTTAATTAATGAATTATTAGATTTGCATAGCTTTGAAATTCTTATAAATTGGCTTTTTACTATGCCAGAAAATGTATGCCTCGGATGCATGCTGTCGAAGCTAAGCAAGGTATTAGTCCAACATGGTTTCCTATACACAGATGATGTAATACAGCCTTCATTAGTCAAAGTGAGAGTTACATCTAAGAAGTTTACATTAGTTAATGAAGAATCCATAGTAAATCTAAGATAAGTCGTTGTGGTTTCTAAATACCTCAAAAATTGCTCAAAATCATTCTGTGTGCCTTCCCATATAACTAGTACATCGTCAACAAAACGTTTATAGTATTTTATTTTACTAAAAGTTGGATGGTCGAATAAATACCTCTTCTCCCAGCTAAAAACTACTAGGTTGGCATATGTGTTAGCACAGGGGGTGCCCATGGCAACCCCCCATGTTTGTAAATAATTAACATTGCCAAACATAAAAACATTGTTACTAAGAACCAAATCAAGAAGTTGACAGATTAGAATGACTTTATCACCAGTAAATGTGGGTTCACTGACAAGTAATTCCCTAATAGCTTCTAGACCTACTTCATTTGGAATAGAAGTAAATAGATTTTTTACATCCAGTGTCACTAAAAGGTACTTATTAGGTACCTTATCTAACTTCAATTGTAGTACACTATCTAATAGTTCGTAGGAATCTTTCAAGATAGAAGGGATAGAGTCCACTAATGGTCTAAGATTGTATTCAATGTATTTTGAAATGTTGGATGTAACCCACCCTTTCCCTGAAACAATAGGCCTCATGGGGATGGGTGTAACTTGCTTGTGAATCTTGGGTAATCCTTTAACTACTGGTATTAATGGGTTTTCAATGAAAAAATAATTGTACAGCTCAATATTAATCTGTCTACAGTAAAGTAAATCATTAAAAGTTTCCTGTACATTCGTAATAATCTTATTGAGATCATTCAAATTAATGATTTTATATGTGTTAAAATCAGAAAGTAGATCTAACATAAATGTCTCATAGTCATGTGTGTTGAATATGGCAATCCCTCCTTCCTTGTCAGCAGGTCTAATGACTGCTTCAGTTGTTTTCTTAAGTTTAGTTAACGACTTAAACTCTGATGGAGAAAGATTCACATAGGCAGCCCTCTTATTGTGTTTAGAAAACAGTGAATAAAAATCATTCTCACATGTCTTTAAAAAAACTTTCCACACTGACTGATGGTATTGGAACAAAATTACTTTTATGCTTAAAAGTGCTATTAAAATCTGTAGTTGTTCCAGTAGTGTCCTTAAAAAACATTTTCAGTGAAACTGATCTACAAAACAGACGTAGATCAAACAAAGTATCTGTTAAAGTACTACTTAATGCAGGAATAAAATTTAAACCTCTGCTTAATAACGCAATGTCAGAGTCATCCAGCACCAAACTAGACAAATTATAAGGCAAAACAGTCAATTTCTTGCTTTTCTCGTGTCTTAGTACCTTTCTCCTGTGAATTTTCGCTTCCTTGGTCCTCTGCTGCTTGATCGCCCCCTGTTGCGAGTAACTTGCTTTATTGGATAGGGTAAAAAACGAGTATCCTGCTTAACTTTTGGTATCGCTCCTGAGGCAATTTCTATTGGAATATCCAAGAAAGCTTGCTGGTTAGGCGGTGGAGTCGCAGGAACTTGTTCCCTATTATTAGTAGCTGCAGGAGACGTAGGTCCTGGATTGGGACCTGTGGATTTCGCTGAAACCACAGAGTTGTTGTCACTGGGATGAAAATTAACTCTCGAGGAAGAAACAAGCTCAACAGGTATGTCATCAGCACGCTGACGTGCTTGCGTTGCATTGTACCTCGGCCAAACAAATATCTGACCGAGAGAAAAATCTTTGTAGTCTCTTTGCAGTTTTTTTTAACTTTGTTTGCTTCAGCTCATCACTGAAAGTGTTAATGCGTACGCAAATATCTTGTAGTTTGGACTTACAATGTTCAGACTTAAAGCGAGAGACAAGATTTTTATATGCTGAGTCAATCTTGATGCGCAATTCTGCTTCTAAGGGTGCAAAATATTCATTGAGAAGTCTCATGTAGCTGAACCCTAACTCAATATTGAGATCTTGCCATTTTTTCAGGAGAGTGGGATGGTTTTCTCCGTATGTGGGCATGCAGAGAACCCGCATGCCCCTGGGTACCACACGGAAGTGTAATGAGGCTTCCAAATGCTGCCTTTGCCAGGCATAACGCTGCAGTCTATATAGATCCTCCTCAAACTCTTTCTATTCCTATTGGTATAATCTTTCTTCATACCAGTGCTGACTTGGTAATACTTTTTTTACTACTTTATGAATACAGTATTCTGTATGGAGGTTGTTCTTCTGAAGGACCTGCCACTAAAATTCTACTCTTTCCTTACCTCTCGAACTTGCAAGTTTCATCATCATGTATTTCCATTTTGATTTGTAACCTTCTGCTTATGCTATGTATACAAACCTTAACTGCATAGCCCTAAAGAATCCCTTCAAGTCAGGTAACTGTAAACCACCTTTTTCTATGGGGAGGGTTAACTTATTCCCACGTAAACTTTGCCCTCTTTCCCTCCCATATTCTTTCAAGTCTTTTTTTATATTCCACAGCTTCTCCACTGGTTGATTTAAAAAAATAAAAAAAAACAAAAACACACACCTAACCTGTATACGAAACTAAAGGGACTTAAAGCATACTTGCACCTCAGATCCATAATCTAGAGCTCGTAGAGTCTCAATATTTGTATCATCTTTGATGCAATCACAAAAGAAGGGTATAACCAAAGCACAATCCATCCTAGCACTAAAACGACACTGGAATAAAACCACAAACACTTAATTTAAAATAATAAAGATTTAATAGAGTGGTAAGTGCTTTTGCAAAATTGATTCATCAGACCAATATCAGGAAATGATGTAACTGGCTATAAAAAGTCTCAACTAACCAATCAAAACAATGATGAAAACTTACATCTAGTAAAATTGCTGTCATATAATGATGTAATTCACAAAACAAATCCATCACAAAATATATATATAAAAAAACATATACAAAGAAGTCTGAACAATCCTATAAAACTAGTATTATTTACAACACAACATACTAATGTAAAATTAACGAATTCCCCTTAACTTCAAAAAAGATCTCAGGTAAAATCTCTCATTCAAACCTGCCCCTTTATCTGCACGCATTCTAATGATCCACTTGGCCTCCACAGACTTGGTGTAAGTTCTAATATCACCTTTCCTGTCATTCATCCTAATGATGTCAACTACCATAAACTTAAGTATGGTTTTGGCCCTTATCCCTAACATGTTTAGCTAATGCATTGTTTGGAAAAATTATTCCTATATTGTAGGTCCTATTAGTCTTCCGTAGGTAGAACAGTGCTTCAACAAAGTATTAGTTTAAGGGTGGGCACACTTATGCAACCAGCTTATTGTACGGTTTTTATTTTTTATATTTTTTCCCCTAAGAGATTTGTTTATTTTTCAGTTGAATTGTACAGGTATGTCAAAGGAAAAATAAACTTTAAAAATGATCAATACACGGTCGGTTCAGGTTAAGGCACTTTAATCTTGCAGCAAGGAGACAAAGACGTGCTAATACAGAGTTTGTCCAACTAAAATCAGGAAGTAACTTCATCTTTATACACTTTCTAACAAGACATTGCCTACCAAGCTGACATAACAGATCACAAGTTTTAACATCATCATTACATAGCAGTTGTTTATCCGTAATTTTCTGCTTGCACTATCAATTTTATGAAAAACTTCCCAAGAAAAATAACGTGGCCTTGGTGACCACCGGTTAGATACAGTTTCCCACTATGTTATGTTTCTATTCAAGGTACTATAGCTAATTTGAGCACAAAGCAAGTACAGATTCTTCAAGCAGTCCTTTGTCTTGTGTATCTCTTCTTTTCCGCAGCTGTGCATGTTCTCATAACATGAACAGAGCTAATTGTTCAAAATCATAACATTATAGAATATAGTATTGTTTCATTTATTACTTCCTGACCTAGCAGATAATCACCTGCTTCTCAGTACATTTCCAAAAGGCAAAAACATGAATTTTGCTGTGCTAGCAATTACTAGGTCAGGAGGCATCTTGCAAGTTTCAGAAAGCATATTGCAGTTTCAAAAAGCATCTTGTAATTTCATACAGAATTAAGCTGCATATAAAATAGAATGAAAACGTGTTAATTCTTTTAGCTTCTAATAAGCATTAGACATATACATAAATGCATATTTCTCTGACATTTCCCCCCTGTTAATACTTTTTATTCCATTTTCAAAAGCATAAACAGTTTACTTCTTCCCCTAACCTCTTCCATTCTGGATTTGCAGTTGAGAGTCATGTAGTTTAGACTTATGAAAGCATTTCAGTTTTCAACAACTCTTCAATTTCAGTACTTTGATACAAAGTCTCAGAAATTGATATATCTATAAAATCTTTGATTAACTTTTTCATGCAAGGAATACCACAACAAATGCATGCTCCTAATAGGAGTAATCCCACACAAATGGCAATCAGGATGTTCATTAGGATGGAACCCCACCCCCCAAACAAATTCTGGAAAAAGTCCGTCAGAGGGTTTGGGCCTGGTTTGGTCATGGTCGACACTTGCTGGATCACCTCAAGATGGTCGTTTATCTCGTGCTGGTTGTCAGGAATATACGAACAGCATTCTTCTTTGATTAAAGCGCACGTACCACCTCTCGCCGCTAGGGTGAAGTCAAGAGCCATGCGATTTTGAAGTACCACAGTTCTCATAGCATTTAGTTCATCAGTCACTAATTCGAGAGCAGAAAAAGTTGCATTGCTCATAACTTTGAGAAGTTTGGACAGTTTTCTCAGCTCCCAAATCGATTTCACTGCACCATATGCAGGGGCTATGCCTGCCCATGATATAATAGTGTCACTCAAGTCCATATGTGTCAGTTTTTCTTTGTTTTTCACGGAGTTATGGTTTCTCCAACCTGCTTTGATTCATCCCACTGGATTCTCGGGTCTCTTGATTGGACTTCTAGGTTTACTGCTAACCTCTCTGACGATTCGAATTTTCACCTGAGGCAAATCTGCAGTGTCGTATGGCTGGAACCAGGTAACCCAAACTGCCGGACCAATTCTCAGGTAGCCATTTATATGCTTTTTTCCCACAAACAAAATAACAATTCTGTACTTTAGTATTAATATATGCTCCCCCTGCAGGAAACATTTTTTTTGTCAATAATAGAAAGTTGCTTCAAAAGAACAGGATTATGCTGTATTTCACTAACAGTTCTCTTCATTTTTTCAAAATATGAGTCATAGTTAAATTATCACAGATAGTTTCTGCCTTATTAGCCTTAATATAACATTTATAAGAAACAGTCACATTGCAATTGCTCCAACCCACCTGAATATTGTCATTCTTATAAAAACATAGAATCCCTTTTTGTGTAACAGGTAGGTACAATGCTATTTTGTCTTGTGATTTCATGGGTGTAGTATCAAAAATCAAGTTTTCCCAGGTCTCATTGACCCCTAGGGGGACAGCAGTCATCAATAATCCCTTGTATGCTGTTGGTATAGCTGTGCAAATCCAGCAGTTTGAAACATTAAAAGTCTCAGCATACACATTTAACTGCTTGGTAAGTGTTAAAGTTTGGATGCCAGTCTATAAGTAATGCATCATGTTTGTTCAGTTCAACTCGTGTGGCTGGAAAAAGGAAAGGCCACAGCAAAAAGATCATTGTTATCAGTACAGCTATCAGGATAATCATGCAATTTTTCTGAGGTTGTTCTGCATCCCTGTTTACTCTATACCTGGTCATTTTGTTCTCGTTGTATAACAGTAACAAGGTTTTTGTCCAGTTCAAAGTTCTTAACCAATTTACAGTGTGTCAGATGAATCCAGGACGCTCGCTCTGCGATCTTGACTGCAGTGGGTGTTGACAGTAGCACTTGGTACGGTCCTTCCCACTTCGGAGAACTCCAATTCTTTTTCTTCGACTTTCACCCAGACCCTCGTGCCTGGGGCTATTGCTGCTTCCGATGGTCTGGCTTTTTCTTTATCTGAAACAGTTTAACTGCAAAAGTTTGTTATTCAAAAATTGCCTCCTATACTCTGCAAGTGAACTGTCAGCCTCCCGGTCTGCAGGCATGAGAGGTTTCCACTGAGGTGTATAATATGCCCTCCCAAACAAAATTTCAAAAGGAGTTAACCCTTTTACATTTGGAACAGTTCTCATACTCAACAGTGCCAGAGGCAGACAGTGCACCCAGTTCTTTTGTGTCTCACTAATCAATTTCCTATGCTTATTTTTCAAAACTCCATTATGCCTCTCTACTAATCCTGCAGATTGGGGGTGGTATGCACAATGGTTTTTCAGAGAAATCCCGAAATAACGGCTCAATTGTTGTATAGTTTGATTTACAAAGTGTGTGCCATTGTCACTATAAATCTTTTCCGGTATGCCAAATCTAGGAATAATTTCTTTAACGAGGACTTTTGCAACAGTAGCTGCATCTGGATTTTTAGTTGGAAAAGCTTCCACCCATTTGGAAAACCTAACTATAATGACAAGGCAGTAGTTTTTATTTTCACATTTGTTCAGCTTTATAAAATCCATACAGATAGTATGGAACGGATACGGTGGTGTAGGGAAACTCCCTTGCTTAGGCTTCAGTGCCCCCTGTGCATGATGCTTGTTACAAACATGGCATGCTGCACAAACATTTTTTGTGTAGTTTGTAAATCCATACATTGTAAACACTCGATTCACTAACTGTACCATCCCCCTGTTGAGACATGGCACTGCCCATGGCTCAACAAAGCTGCATATCTAAACAAGTTAGATGGTAAAACTGGTTTTCTTTCTTTGGAGATGTACAGCCCTTTGTCAAGAATTGCTCCTCGTTTTATCCATTTTTGTTTTTCTGCATTTGTAGTAAGTGTCTGCATTGTTTTTAACATTTCTAAGTCTAAAATCTCAGATGGTTGTACTTCCTCACTCAAAAGAAATACTTCTGAAGCTGCTTGTTTTGCAGCTGTATCGGCTCTCACATTACCTTTTGAAATCCTATCCTGTTTGGTATGAGCTACGCATTTACAAATAGCTATTTTCTGAGGTAACTGAATAGAGTCTAACAAGTCTAAAATAAATTGCGCATGATTAATTGGTTTACCAGTAGATGTTATCATTCCTCTATTTTTCCACTGCTGCGCAAAAACATGTACAGTAGAAAAAGCGTACTGGCTGTCAGTAAAAATGTTCACTCGTTTATCCTTTGCCAAGGTACATGCCCTTGTTAAAGCAATCAATTCTGCTGTTTGTGCAGATAAGTTGTGTGGTAAAGACTTTGCTTCTAAAATCTCTGTATCAGAAACTACTGCAGACCCCACTAGATTCTGTCCTGTAGGACCCCTCCTACACGAGCCGTCCACATAGTATGTCACTTCGGCATCATCCAAGGGAATATCCATGAGATCTTTTCTAGGTAGTGTCTTTTGCTCAATTTCCTGCAAGCAGCAGTGTAGTTTGCCATCTGCTGGGAGCAAGGTTGACAGATTCAAGGTTGTGCATCGTTCAATTGTCATATGAGGTTGGTTCAACAGTATAGTCATGCAGGAAAGATGTGTAGCAGGAGAAAGATATGCTACTTTTTCTTGCAGTAAAATAATCACGACTGCATGAGGCACTCTCAACGTGAGAGGGTGGAATAACACTACTGAGGCTGAAGCCTGCACTGCCATTGCAGCTGCGACTACTGCTTGTACACAGTGGGGCAGGGTTCGCGCCACTGGGTCTAGTTGTGATGAATAGTAAGCTATGGGGCGTTGTTTGTCCCCATGCTGCTGTGTTAACACTGATGTCATATAACCCTGCTTACAATCTACAGTTTGGAAAAATCGTTTGATAGTTCAGTAATCCTAAAACTAATGAGGATGCTATCAGTTGTTTCAATTTATAGAAAGCTGATTCTGCTTCTGGTGTCCACTGTAATAAATCTTGTGCTGCCATAGGCTTCTTGAATATCAGGTTGGTCAGTGGAGCAGATTCCAAGGCATAATTTGGAATCCAGCTCCGACAAAAATTAGTAGTACCTAGGAAGAACATCATTTCCTTCTTGGTAGTTGGTTTGGGTGCTTGTAATATTGCTGTTTTTCTGTCTTCATCTAATATTCTGCCCTCTTTGGATATTACATATCCCAGGTATTTGACCTGTTTTTTCCTAAGCTGCAGTTTATTTTTGTTTACCTTGTGTCCTTGAGTAGCTAAAAATTGTAGTAATGCTATGGTATCTTCTCTGCATTCTTGCTGGGTGGGGGCTGCCAGCAGAATGTCGTCTACATTAAGTAAAATCTGGCTGCCTTTCGGTGGGATAAATCCCACCAGGTTACTTGCCATTTCATGTGCGAATATTGTTGGACTCTCACAGTATCCCTGTGGTAGTCGCGTATATGTATACCTTTTCCCCCGAAATGTAAGTGCAAACCAGTGTTGGCTGTCAGGGTGTATCGGTATTGAGAAAAACGCGTTGCTAATATCTACCACAGAAAAATACTTTTCTTGAGGTTTCAAATCATTTAATAAGGTATGTGGATCTGGCACCGTAGGTGCCCTAGGTATAACTGCGTCATTTACAGCTTGTAAATCTTGGGCCATACGCCATTCTCCATTTGCTTTCCTAACAGGAAATAAGGGTGTATTACATGGTGAATCAGGAGATTCTGTCAATACTCCTTCCTTAAGTAAGGCTGCTATTATAGGTTTGATTCCTACTTCTGCATCCTTTCTCAAGGGATACTGTCTCTTTTGAGGTCTAAATGCTGACTTTGGCGTGATAGTGAGTGGTCCTGCTGTACGAATAAGTCCTACATCTGATTTTCCTGTTGACCAGAGAGTCTCTGGTATGTCTCATAAGGCTTTTTCCTCCTCTTCTAGTAAGAGTGCTACTCAGCTGTCCTCACTTGCCTGCAAGTGTACAGCTGGGTGTGTCTGTGTTATCCAATTCAACTTCTGCTTTTGTACTTCCTGTTCTGACAGTTCTAATTCTGTCTGTTTTTCCCACCTTGTGACTTTTTCTCCTAGGTCTGCCCACTTCGCATTTTTATCTTTAGTCAAACCCACATGTGGTAATCGATTAGATTTGTAAAGTGCTAGGAATTCCTGGGGCAATGAACAGCTTACTACACTGTTTCCTTCTGTGTCCCAGTACAGATTTCATAATACTAATCTGTTAGCATGGTTTTTAAACAGTTCTTGCTCATATTCTTTATCAGGTCCTGGTTTGCTACAGTAATATAGAGTGCAATGCAACAAATGCTGTTTGTCAGTGTCAAGGGCGGGGGATTTACTGATGCATACGTTCATCAGTTCTTCGGTTATTGCCCCTGGACCAGTCGTAACCAAGTCCTGGCTGTACCAATAAAATGTTTCACCCTCCGGTCGCACTACAAAAGTATCCATTTGTCGCTGTGCTTCCATACCCTACATAGTTGGAACTACTGCTATGCCAAATATCTGCATTAGGTCTCTGCCCAAAAGATTTACTGGGCATTTTGCAGAAACAACAGTTTTGCTTTTCTGGGTCATCCCTGAAACAGGGTCAGTTTTTGCTATGTTGTGGGAGAGTGGCTCCTGATACAACTGTCCATTAGCTGCTTTCACCAATATATAGTCAAGTGATTCTGAATTTTCTGGTAGTTTGGAAGGATGTATCAGGGTCCGTGAAGCCCCTGAGTCACACAGGAATTTAACTTCCCTCCCCTCTACCAGAAGTGTAACTTCCGGTTTTGTGTCTGCTAAGTAGAGCTCTAGGCTCAATAATGCGAAGTCTAAAATTTCATTTTCTTCATTATCTGTGATTTCATGCACATCATCACATTCTCTACTCCTATCACATTTACACTTGTCTTTTCTTGATTATTCCTTTCTAGTGATTCTTGACTATCATATAGTCAGTCCTCACCCTCCTTGTCTTCTGTGGCTATCTTTTTATTTTGCCTGCAATGTCCTTTTTTCCCGCATTTAAAACATTCACCAATTTTCTTTCTCTCTTCAAACTCGTCTGATCATTTATCAGATTGTTTGTTTCCCCTGGGCATTTTTCTTACCCTTCTTCCCGGTCTGTACTACAAAGACTTCTGATCCATCTTCTACTGCAAATACTTGAGTTTTCTTTTACTTTTTGCTATTAAAATGCCTTTCGGCATGTCTTGCGTATTCAAGTAATGACTGTAATCTACTTGTACGATGATCTACCATGTGTTTTGTAATAAAGCGGCTAATGGGTGCAATACTGCCTTTCAAAAATGCATTCTTTAACTGCTGCTCTTTTGGGGAATCATGTGTTTGGTCCTCAGGTACCTGCATTCCACAATGGTTATTAAAACACTCTAATAATCTGGCATAATATCTATCAACAGTTTCACCTTCTTGTTGTATGCATTAATGCAAGTCCAGTCAGTCCTAGGTTTCCATTTCTCAGAGATTCGGTCTATCAGACCTTTCACTCTGTTATCCAGTTCTGCGTTACTATGTGGGAGTGGCCTATGTTCTGCGTCACGGGGATTCCAGTTGCCACTGATCATGTGCCAATCTGGACCTATGATTTGTCTGACTACTTTCTCTACTTCCTCTCCATTTAAATGGTAACTTAACCTCATGCCCTGTAAGTCTTCTAAGAATGTTCTAAAATTAACTTTCGGATGGGGAATTCCCTCTGTGGCTTTCTGGATGTCTTCCGGTGTCCACGGTCTATATACTAGAAGAGTTGGGTCCTGTCCTGCCTGTAGATTTAGCACTTCTATGAGTGGACATATCTCTTCTTCACTCATAGCTTGTGAATTTTTATTTATTTCATACAATTAAATGTCCCCTCTTAAATTGCGTGTTCGAGACCTAGTCTGGATAGGATCTCTGACAAACGGTTTTGGTTTTGCAGGGACAGCTGGATATAGCGGAGGTGGATCAGCTTGTCCACTCGCTTCATATTCTGGTAAGGGAAGCGGAGGGGGTGGAGGGGCCGATGCTATTACCAAGTTATTGTCTTCTTTATCTAATAACATTGCTTTTGAATTTTTATTTTGTTCCCTGAGGTTTGCTTCCTCAAGCCACCTTTGTGCCTGAGGAACTCCTAATTGATGTTGCTTTTTTATCTGACCTTTTGCGTCTGTTTTAAGTTGTTTGACAAGTTTGATAAGTGAAGGTTTATCTAAATTACCATCAAATTTGTATTTATTAACCCATTTTGTATAGTACCTAACATTGTCGGCACGCTGTAATTGCATATATTTCGTGTCTTCAGTTAAAGGCAGATCTCGGGAACTTTTTGTGCACTTATTTCCCATGTTGTCTTAACTTAGAAGTTGTTACGTAACCCTTTTTATCACGTGGTACCACGATTTTCACTTCACAGTTTATCTAGAATAACTGCCTACCTATCCAGTTTCCCTGATCTATGATAAGACAGCAATCTTTTTTGTCCCTGATGTACAAAAGAAATCTCCCTGACAAAAACAAATACTGTAACAAGTCCCTGATCTGAAACAAAGAAAAGGTAAATTCCTCCTTACCTGAGCCTCCGTGATTGATCTCACACCGGAACTGTTGACTCGTCCTCCAATCGCAGATCAGAAACGGTGGCTGGCCTCTTTTGAATGACAATTCAGTCGGAGGTCTATTCAAAGCAGAAGAACTGATGTGGCTTCTTCCCCGTACGGTTTCATGCCACCGGGCCCATCTGACCTGAGCTAGAGCGAGAGATTTCCGGCCCGAAGGACCAATCTGTCAAAGGAAAAATAAACTTTAAAAATGATCAATACACGGTAGGTTCAGGTTAAGGCACTTTAATCTTGCAGCAAGGAGAAGGAAACGTGCTAATACAGAGTTTGTCTAACTAAAATCAGGAAGTAACTTCATCTTTATACACTTTCTAAAGACATTGCCTACCAAGCTGACGTAACAGATCACAAGTTTTAACATCATCATTACATAGCAGTTGTTTATCCATAATTTTCTGCTTGCACTATCAATTTTATGAAAAACTTCCTAAGAAAAACAACGTGGCCTTGGTGACCACCGGTTAGATACAGTTTCCCACTATGTTATGTTTTTGTTCAAGGTACTATAGCTAATTCGAGCACAAAGCAAGTACAGATTCTTCAAGCAGTCCTTTGTCTTATGTATCTCTTCTTTTCCGCAGCTGTGCATGTTCTCATAACACGAACAGAGCTAATTGTTCAAAATCATAACATTATAGAATATAGTATTGTTTCATTTATTACTTCCGGACCTAGCAGATAATCACCTGCTTCTCAGTACATTTCCAAAAGGCAAAAACATGAATTTTGCTGTGCTAGCAATTACTAGGTCAGGAGGCATCTTGCAAGTTTCAGAAAGCATACTGCAGTTTCAAAAAGCATCTTGTAATTTCATACAGAATTAAGCTGTATATAAAATAGAATGAAAACGTGTTAATTCTTTTAGCTTCTAATAAGCAGTAGACATATACATAAATGCATATTTCTCTGACAAGGTAATAGGTCACCTTAAAGGTGGGAAAAATTTTGACATGATTTGTTGTGATCTGATTTTTTTATATCACAAATACCTGGCATTTTAACAGGGATGTGTATACTTTTTATATCCACTGTACCCTCCCCACCATGGTTTCTTTATGAACTGCGTATCCAGTCTCTCTTCCCAATCCTTCCGAACCTCCTCTGATTGATTCTTATAGTTATCATGCAATATTTTATATGCTGTACTAATTATTCCTTTCTTAATGGCAAATTCTGTTCTAGATGCTACTAAACATCTGCCAGTGCTGGTCTTTCATTTAGGACCCCCCCTATTTCTTTCTCCTTCCCTATACTTTATCAATCCTTGATATGGAAGGCAACCTCTAACCTGCAGTCCAAATAAGTTATTGGCATTTTCCCATTCTATTACCCTTCCCCCCCTCTAGTTATTTGCTCTCAATATCTTGGTTCCTTTGCCAGTTTTCTCCAATATGTTCTCGCCTCCCTTGCCTATTGTCTATATACCTAATTGCAGTCATCCCTATCAGCAAAATCGCCCATCTCCATTCCCATGTTGGCTTAGTTCTTAGAATACCTTCTGCTACTTTATGAATATAACAATCTGCATGATTATTGTTCTCCTTAAAGGTTTACACCCAAAATCCCAGTCTGTCGCTGTTACTTAAACACCAACCCCCCCCCCCCCGTTTCATCATCATCTCTATCCCCTTTGAATTATAGTTTTCTGCTTCTGTGTAGCTCTAAAATACCCCTTCAAATTCAGTAATACCAATCCACCGTGTTCTACTGGAAGAAACACCTTGTCCTACTTGACTCATGCCATCTTCCCCTTCCTGATAGTCCTTCAGTTCTTTTTTTGTATTATCTTTTGTTTAGTCTCTTCCCATATATCCTTAGCTGCCACAATAGAATCATTTTAATTCATACTCCTAAGTACTTCATTTTGTCATGTCCTCATAAATATAAATATGGATGTTGCTGAACCAGTTCATATGTGGGTGCATAATTTATCACTATTGCTTTTCGTTTAGCTTTATTAATTTAGTATCCCAAAAAGATTTGAAACCGTCTCAAAATCTCCCATAACATTATAATGTCTCTTTCTGGTTTTATCAGGTTTAAAATATCTGCAAATAGAGCCAGCTTTTCTTGACTACCATACCAATTATATCCCTGAATTTCTGAGTCCCTTATTTTTTTTTTGCCAATTGTTCTACTATAGTGCAAATAACAAAGGAGAAAGAGGACACCCCTGCTTGGTTCCTCTGTTCAAGCAGAAATAGTCAGAGGACCCCTCCCACTTTAATTTTCACCTCCAATTCTTCGTATATCTTCTTAAGCAACCCTCTCTCTCTCTTTTTTTTTTTGTTTAGGAAATGCAAATGCTTCCATTGCCCTGGTAATAAAATCCCAGCTTACTGTGTGAAATGCATTCTCTGGATCAAGACCCACCAACAACAATGGTATTTTCTTAGTCTGCTTCTCTCTTGATCATCATTGTTCTGTTAATGTTGTCAGATGTTTGCCTCTTCCCCAAAAAAACACGTTGATCATATCTGTCACTTTTGGCATTACTTTGGCGATTCATTTAGCCATTATAGACATGAAGACTTGAAGACTTTATAATCTTGGTTTAATATTGAAATGGGCCTGTATAGGCACTAAACCTACAATTGCAAAGTACCTTGCAAAGGTAAGGGAAAACCGCTCTTAAACCTTACAAAAAAGCACCTAAACAGGCATGTCCAAGGGTCAGCTTCCGGTGGTTTCTCCTGTCCACCTGGTGAATCTGGGCATACTGGGGCAATGCGGCAACTGCCTCATGTACACAGACAATCCTCTCCTCCTACCACCCAACACAACAACCTGCGAGAGATGCACTTAGATAGCCAAACTGGAAGCAAAGCTCTCTCCGGTCAAGACTGTGCTAGACAGTCAAGAGGAGAAGGCTAACACCTGCATTACACCTCTAGCAACTCATAGCCCTTCAAAACCCACACCATCAACTCCCACACATAGCAACACTAAACCCACATATGCGGAGGCCCTTAACATTAACCTGCCCAAGCAACAAGGACCTCCGAAGCCGAAACGCAAACAAACACCATTCACAACCAAAGTGACACATAGCTCACAACACCAGTGTGCCACCCAACAACAGCCCCTAAGGCAAGACAATGTACCCAACACTTCAGTCATAGGTGACTCTATAGTCAGGCACACTGATGTCCCACTCACCAGGCTGAACAAGGAGAAAATTACAGTCAGCTGCCTGTCTGGTGCCAGGATCTGCCACATAATGCATGTACTCAAGTCACTCCACAACAAGTACAAATATGACTGTCATTGTCCATGCTGGAGTAAATGACTTGAGACGTACCTCCCTGGACTACATGAAAAGAGACATGGAAGAGCTCTTGGATCATGTGACCCAGGCAGGTATGACCCTAGCCCTGAGTAGCATCCTGCCTTCGCCCAGAATGATACCACAGTATAAGGACAAAATGACTGACCTCAACAATTGGCTAAGCTTCTGGTGTCATTCAAAGGGGATCCAGTATTTGTCTGCCTGGGAAGACATGATCGACAAACCACGATGCTTTGCCAGAGATGGTCTGCACCTGTCACCCCTGGGATTCCGGTTACTGGCTAAAGCTCTTGCCACCCCTATAGTGCCTTTTTTTAGGCAAGGTTCAAAGTCTAAACCTCAAAATGCACACTCTCGAGGCACTCCTAAAAATGGAAAACATTGATCTCTGTGCAGTGACTGAGACCAGGTTCAAGGCTCCAGAGAGCACCCCTGCAATACCAGGCTACAATTCGTAACACACTTTTCGGCCACAAAACCAAGACCGAAACACTAAAGGTGGAGGAGTGTCCATATTCACCAAGGATATTCAAACCTCCAGGCTAGTTGCCAAACACAATGCATCTGAAATTCTCCAGGTGCAACTAACACTAGGTAAGACTGCAATCCAAATTGTAGCTTGCTACAGATCCCCCACCATACCCCAAGATTTTCACTACATACTGGAAAATATTAAGATACAACCAAACACCCTAATACTAGGTGATTTCAACTACCCTGCCATTAATTGGGAAAACTACTCGGGTACCAACTCCTTTTCCCAACAGTTCTTGGAATTCATAAATTCCAACGTCCTGGATCAACTAATCCATTGTCCCACCAGGGGCTCCAATATCCTAGACCTGGTCATTACCAACATGGGAGATAGATGCTCCACACCAGTGGTCACTCCCTCATTGGTCATGTCTGACCATAAGCAAATCACCCTTGACATCCACATCCCACCCCCACCCCCCAGTAAGGAAACCTCCTTAAAAAACTTCTCCAAAGCCAACTTCATGCTACTGAAGTCAGAAGTGACAAACTTCACAACACTCACGCAGACAGGATCTGGAAGTTCGACTGCAGAATCCTACACTAAGGCACTGTACGAGCACATCCACTTGTGCATGAATTGTGCCATCCCAAGTAGAACCAAGATGCTCTTCAAAAAAAGGAAGCCAATCTGGTGATCCCCTGCTTTAAACAAACTATACAACAGAAGGAAGAAACTGTTGCAGAAAAAAGGAAAAGCCCAGGATGCAAAAAACTCCTTCACCAGCCTCAGTAAGAAGCTGAGATCCCTCATAAAATCCTCAAAAGCTAGTTACGAAAATAAAATTGTCAAAGATTCCAAAGACAACCACAAGGCATTCTGAGCTACAACAGAATGGCATTAAATATACTGATCCCAAGGATATTGCCAATATCCTGGCAGATCGATTTAGTGCCAACTTCACTCCGCTCTCACCCCCTAAAGGACCCATCTCAATACCAAAAGATTGCCAAATTCCGATAATCACAGCCACACAGGTAGAAACAGCACTCTCCAAAGCTAAGAATACAGCATCCATGGGACCAGATGACATCCCCAGGCTGTGTACTACATGAACTACAAAATGAACTGGCACCCCACCTAAGTGTCATGTTTAATCGTAGCCTCACCTCAGGCTTTATGCCTACTGAGTGGTGCACAGCTACAGTTATCCCGATCCACAAGGGAGGATCCACTTTGGATCCCGGGAACAACCGTCCTATCAGTCTGACCAGCCTGATCTGCAAGGGCATGGAATGCATTATCATGGAACTTATAAACAAAGACATTGGCAACCTCCAGACACTGGACCCCACCCAGTTTGGCTTTGTGAAGGGCCGATCTTGTCTCCTGAATCTGATTGACTTCTTTGAATCTGTCTCCAGAGCTGTGGACAAGGGTAAGGAGGTCCACACAGCTTATCTGGACCTCGCCAAGGCCTTTGACACCATCCCCCACTCTGGAATCATAGATAAACTTAATAAGCTGGGCATAAATCCCTACGTCACTTGATGGGTTGCCAACTGGCTTACTGACAGAACCCAGACTGTAAAAGTAGCCGACTCCAAATCCAGCTCCAGACAAGTGGAGTACCTCAGGGTTCAGTCCTGGGACCACTCTTGTTTGGCATCTACTTCTCTGAAGTACAGGCCAACACTAAGGGACTCTGGCTAACAAAGTTTGCAGATGACTGCAAACTGGGAGCCATTATTGACTCCCCAAATGATGTGGATATTCTACAAAAGGGCCTTACAGAAACAGATGCCTGGTGCCAGAGCCATGGGCTCAAGCTTAATGCCAAGAAATGTATAGTCATCCCCTTTGGAAAAAAACATGTACCCATGAACTACCACATAGGTGGCAGGACACTAAACATCGAAAGTGTGATGGGAGACTTAGGGACACAAGTGGACAGTGGTCTCACTTTTGATAACCACATCACCACAACAGTCAGGAAATCCTTCTACGTGGCACACCTAATCACTAAAGGCTTTTCATCCAAAAAAAGGATGTCATTGTCCCACTGTACTCATCCCTCATTAGACCCATTATAGAGTATAATGCCCCATTTGGTATGTACCTCACAAGACATCTGCAACAGCTGGAAAGGCCACAGAAATACCTCACTAAAAGAATCACAGGCCTAAAACAGATGCCATATGCTGACCGTCTAAAAAAAAAAAAAAAAAAAAAACTCCAGCTATACTCTGTGGCATATAGTCTACTCAGGCGATCTCTGCTTAACATACAAGGCCATGTCAAACCCTGAGCTGTTGGACATGCTCCACTTAAAGAAATCCCAATCCCTCAGAGCCACATGCTTCAGGGATCTAAACCTTATCACAGTGAACAAACATGCTGGAGGGATAGGTTCCTGACCCAGAGACTCCCCATACTCTAGAATAGACTGTCCATACATGTCAAGCAGAGCACCTCATTGGCCCTCTTCAATAGGAACCTTGATGATTGGATGGGAAATGGGAAATTCACCCCAGGAATCATGTCAGTCGCCCTGCTAGACAGGGGCCCAGAGAAGTAAATATTGTGGGAAAAAATTTCCAGGGAATTGTTATGGCTAGGCTTGCATAGGACTTAGGGCCAGTAGCCTGGTACCAACCTATGAAGCTGGATCTGATGGATCATTACCATCCTTAGATATTACAACTGCCACTGCTTTCTTTCCAGGATGTTGGTTCTTCTCCTGAAAATACTGTGAAACAAAACCTTCCAGATCTTTATCAGTTTTTCCCTTTTAACTTCCAGCTTCCACAGGAATGCTATCTGCTGTTGGGGACTTTCCTGTAGATTGGTTATACACCACAATTTTTATCTCATCTTTCCCTATTCTAACCATTAGTAATTGATCCTCTAACCTTGGCATATTTAATTCTTCCATAAACATTTCCATTGGTATATTTTCTTGATTTCCATATTTATCTGCTTTATGCAGACTTTCATAGAATTTCCAAAATATTTCTAAAACCTCTACAGGATCTCTTGTTACCTTCTTTGTTGTAGGCTCCCTAAGCTTGGTGTTAGCCCTTTTTACTTTGTTGCCTGAGTCAATGTACTAAAAGTTTTTGTTTTCTGGTGTTGTCAAAAAAAAAGTTGCTTAACAGCGGTCTTTCTAAACTTGTGTATATTATCGTTATCAATGTAATCCCTTATTTTCTACTGGGCATTCTGCAGTTGATGATCATCTTGTTCTGAGAGATTCCCCCTATTCTGCAAGACTTAAACATTTGTCAGTCTCTCTAAATAACTCATTACTTAAGCATAGCTTGCTTTCTTTTATTTCAACCCAGTTTTTAAACTCCACCTTAATTTTATCACAGTCCCTAGCTTTATTTTTAGAAGTAATTTCTATACTCTCAAATAGATCCCGAAGCTCCACTACTCATTCCTTAAATTCCTCTCTTTTCAACAGATAGGTAGGAAAGCACCAGTGTCTCATTTTTCTTTCAGTTATTAGCACATGATCTGAAATGCTTACTGGGTACATATCAAGACCTTCAATTAAATGCACATGCTCCTGTGAAATGTAAATGCTGTCTAGCCTAGCCCAGTTTTTATATCTTTGGTAATAATATGTAAAGTCATTCTAGAGTCCTGTTACTGAATTTACATCTTCCATGCCAAATATTTTCATAAATTTCTACAAAAGTCTACCCTGCTTTGCTATACTTTCCCTTCTGGGCCCCCCAGATGCATCTTCAGTGCTGCAAATCAAATTCTAGTCCCCCCCCTGTAAATAATATTCCTTGCTGAAAACTGATGATTTCTCCCAGAATTTTCTTAAGTTCCATTCTAGCAGTTTTAGGTGGAATGTAAATACATACCAGTGTAATCCTCCTCCCTTGCCAGTAGCCCCTTAGCACTAAATATCTGTCATTATCTTTTTTTTTTATCCTCTTCTATCAGTATTGGAGCTCCTCTTGCAAGTAATACAAGTACTCCTCTTTTCCTTTGTCTGAGATATTGCGCTGAATAACCATCCTGAAAACCTTTCTTAATCAAATTTAGATGTTCAGTTCTTTCTAAATGTCTCCTGTAATGTAGCTATTTGCAGTCTACATTTTTCTTTTGGCTTTTCCTGGTTAGGGGTCACCACAGCGGAACTCCGGTCCGCTAATGATTGGCAGTAGATTTTTACATGCCGAGTTGTCGGCCCTGATGCACAACTTTCAATGAAGGTACGCCCATTCACGCATGTCTCCACACAGAAGACACACTGAGAATCGAGCAGGACAATGTCTTACTGCGAGGCGACAACAGCATAGTTTACTATTCTTTCTTTTTTGTATTTATGTACGAGACCATTGACATTTAAAGACATTACAGAAAGCATCCTTGTATTAAAAAGTTATTCCCAACTTTTATGTACAACTCCTTTTTTGTTAATCGTTTAGTTCCAGCTTTTATGCTACATGCATACACTGCTTGGAAGGTTGAAATTTTGTATAGTTGTTTCTTGCCATATCCATTTGAGCCTATGTCACATTTTACAAAACCTTCTGTTTTATTGATAGCCCTCAAAAAATACCCACCCCCCAAAGCCTATTAATTTAATACTAACGCACAAAACTATATACATCTTCAAGTATTGAATTTTACCCTCCTAATAGGAGCAAATGTCCCAAACTGACCACCACACTAACAGAATTCAGTTAACATAAAAGAAAGGTTATTCATGGTGAGACTCATGGTGCAGCCTGTGCTTCTACTAAATGCTAACTGGTTTTGGCTCATCTTTATAGCTCTCCCAGCTGGGAAAACTCCTGAATGCTTTCAAAGATGCTGGAGGGATAGGTTCCTGACCCAGAGACTCTCCTGACTCTGGAATAGACTGCCCATACATGTCGAGCAGAGCGCCTCTTTGACCCTCTTCAAAAGGAACCTTGATGATTGGATGGGAGATGGGAAATCCATCCCGGGGATCACGTCAGTGGTCAGCTAGACAGGGGTCCAGGGAAGTAAAGGCTGTGGGAAGAAATAGCCAGGGAATTGTTATGGCTAGGCTTGTATAGGCCCGATAGCCTAGTACCATCCTATGAGAACATTATCTCCTAGCCAGTTTCAGCCAATCACGCTCCACCATACTGTAACCAGTTTCTTTTTATCAGATTGTCTCCATGGAGACACAAGCACCATTCAGTTTCTCTTTTGTTTCTATGGAGATATGAGGGACAGATACAGAACTGCTACTAAGCATACATTCATTTGCTAAAAAGAAAAAAAAACATATTTAGTATTCTTTTTCATTTACTTGCTTTCTGTTAGATTTTAGTAACAAGTTTTAAGGTCCTTAATCCAGTCCCCCCCCCCCCCGCAAGAATTGTCATGCAGGCTTTTTTTATATTGCAGTGCCTACATTTCTTAATATTGAACAAGGGGGGAGAGAGAGAAGGGAGAAAGAAATGAAAAAAACAGCACCTATTTACAATCCCCATTACACTTAAGTTTTTTCAGTTTTTAGCATGCAAAGAAAACCATGCACCACCATACCCCTCAATCTCTTAGATCAAAAAATCTGGACAAAGCCTAAAATGATGGGGGGGGGGACAAATAGGGACAAATTTTAAATATTGCTCTTACAGACTTAGAAAGTTGATAGAATGATAGGTTTTGCATTAGGATGAATTTTCTGAAGGATGTGGAATCAGATGTTTGTCATCATTTAATGACTTCAATCCTCAGCTGTTTGCCAGAAAGGTATAGATTTTAGGAGGAACATGAGGAAATATGAGGCAAAAATCTGCACATTCTGTGAAAATCTGTACAGTTGAAAGGTATGTGCACCACAAAAATAGTGCTATTAAGAAAATGTTTTCTTTACTTAACTTTCTCCTCTCTCTTCCCAAAGCATTTTTCTGAACATTAATGACATGACACAGGACATATACTTGAGAGTCCCCCTCCCGCAAGTCCAACAAATTCTGGAAGTCCAATATTTCTAGATTTTCTTGTTCTGTCATGTTTCACAAATATAATGATTGCATTGTAATCCCGCATTAAGTTGCTGGTTTTATTACTGTTTGTCTCCCTGTCCCAGATCCTGTCTCTGCTTCATTTCCAGTGTACTATTGGTTCCTCTAGTCAACTCTCATGCTTCCTTACTTCTCTCCAACATTTTCTGTTGAAACAGTGGAAAATGTTTCATAGGTACAGTCTCTGTGGTCTTTACCAGACAAACAAGAAGCAGAATCTCCTTCTGTTTCACAGCTAATTTTTTGTTGAACAAACTTTGCTAATTCCTTTTTAGTATGTACTTCATCAAAAAATTATTTTGTCTCCCAGGGAAGAATACCTTGAGGATAGCTGGGTACAGTAGTTTGAATCTCACACCTGCGTCTCGACATTCCCTGAATAGTCGAATGAATTTACTCTTCTGCGTGGTGTACGAGTAGTCATTCTCCATAAATATTCTGCTGTCTCTCACTTTGTGTTTTGCCCTTCTGCCACAGTTTTGTCAGAATCATCTCCTCCTGCTGGTAGGATTGCATCTTTACTATTAAAGGTCTAAATTGCTTTTTCATAGTCAGATTTGGAGCATAGATATAATGTGCCCTTTCAGCTAACAACTACTGCTGTGGAATACCAGTCCTGTTGCTTATTTGTGCTTTCATAAAATGCATCTGTTCCTTCCAGCTTCTCTGGTATAGCTGTAAATCTCAAATTTTCCCTATGTGCTGTGTCCTGTAATTCTATTTTTTTGGAACATCTCTTCCTAAGCAGTCTCATATTCAGCCAGCCTCTTCATTTCAACCTCTGATTTTTACAGCTTTATCACCTCATCTGAATATATGTTTAAATCTTCTTCTGTCTTTCCCAGCCTTTTGTTATCAGTGTTTCATTTATTTTAACCAGATCTGTGTGCAGTTGTCTTGTATCTTCCTGTAGGTTACTGGAAGTCATGTCTAGAGGTTGTATTGTCTTTTTTCTGAACAGCCGCAAAACTTTCCTCAGTCAGTGTTAATTCCCGGCTTATTGTAGATAGTTTTTTCCAGGTGCTCTGTATTTCATTTTTTTTCCTGGCATCCAAGCAGTACACTTAATAGCCAGTTACCGAAATTTACCCGTAACAAAAAAGTCTACTAAGTTTCAGTTTTCACACTGAGAGTGCTAGGGTTAAGCTGTTATTCAATGTGCAGCCATTTTGGAAGCCTTCGGTAAGAACCTTGCCTTGAGTAGTAGTCTACCATCACCAAGAATGATACCACGATATGAGCACAAGATTGATCTAAACAATTGGCATAGATTCTCGTGCCATTCAAAGGGAGTACAATATAATTTAGCGTGGAAAGTGTTAATACACAGTCCAAACTGCTTTTCCAGCGATAGCTTGCACCTCTCACCCCAAGCTTTTGTATATCAACTAAATCCTTGTCCAGCTCCAGAGTGCCTTGTTTAGGCAATGTCAGTCTTCTCAAGCTTCCATTATAACTAAATAGTGTCTGGATTACATTAAGGCATTGCTGATAAATGCTAGGAGCCTTAACAAGAAATTCCACTACCTAGAAGCACTCCTTACTCCAAAAACACATTGATGGATGCATAATCTGAGATCTAGTTCAAAACCAGTTAGAGCACAGTATTAGTGTAGAGTTTCAGTTCCTGTCACATGTTCAGGCCCACCTCATTTGATGAAGGTACTAAAGATGACAATGCCTCCGTATTGTTAAAACAATCACCTCCAGACTCCTTAAACGAGATAAAGCCCTGGGACTCCTCATTCAACTTACTATTAAAAAAAAAAAAAAAAAAAAAATTAATTCATAGCCAACTAAAAGACCCAAATACCACTCTCTTAGGAAACTACAATTACCCATTTTTAAGCTGGGAGACTTGTACATATTCAAGCATGTATGTCCAGAATTTCTAGATTTCAGTATAAACCTCTGGACCAGTTAGTTCACACCCCAAATGGGGCAATGAAATCCTAGACTTGGTCATTACTAATATGGGGCTGCTCTTCTCCATACCAGTTCTTCGTTCCTCCTTGGTCAAATAAAACCACAAGTCTGTCACATTCATCATAGTACTGATGCTTAAAACATTCTCCAATAACTCTGTTTTTGAGATTATACAAAGGCTAATGTACTAAATCTGAGTGATTACCTGCCTAAATTTAAAAGCCCTTTCTGTTACGATTACCCAAAGACTTAGACTAAATCCTTTACTGCTAAATTTTGTGCTCCTGTAAATAGCTGTATTAGATGAATTGGTTCCCCTCAGAAATAAATACAGCTGCAAATTCAAAAATAAACTCCTCCAGTGGAACTGGAACCCTAATACAAGGACCTATAATAATAATAATAATCATAATAATAATTAAAAAAAACTTTGTGCAAAACTAAATTTAATTCTCAAGATGACAAAAACACTCTTGCTGTACTAAACAAACTGGTCCCAGATCAAATCAACAACCAAAGCCAGATACGAAGGATAATCACAAAGCTTTTGTTAGAAATCTCAAACAATGCCCAGCAATTGTGTAAAGCTATTAGTAAATTATATCACATACTCAGACCCAGAGGAAAAAGCCAGTTTTGCTAGCAAACAAATTTAGCTGAAATTTCATCCCAACCTCCTCTCCGTTATTCTCCAATCACGATCACATACCTACATCTCTACACCCTTTCAGAGAATAGTCATTGTCTAAGGTCCAAGAGCTCCTCTGTGACACCACATAACATACTAGGCTGCCTAGTGGATAGCCTGAAACATAACTCGTCAGATTCCCTTTAGAGGTTATTCAGTATCTGCCTCAAAACAGCTTATGTGCTATATAAAGGGAGGCCAGCAACAATCATACCAGTGTAAATATTAACCCATATGCCTGAGAAGTCCCATGTCTAAAGCTATGGAAAGAATCATTGCAGTACTAATGAAAGATATAAAGGTAACCTACAGTCTTTTGACTCCACCCAGTTTGGTTTTGTCAAGGACAGGTCCTGCCTACTTGGTCAGCTTTTTCAAAAGTTACTGTAACAGTGGTTGTGAGCAAATCTTAGCATACCACATATCTGGATCTCGCAAAATCATTCAACACCGTCCCACATTCTGGTATCGTACATAAACTTTCCCAGCTTATGTTAATCCCCATGCAACTGTTTGGATAGCATATTGGCGAATAGAAAGCAGGAAGTAAGGATAGGGGGTGACTACCTCTTCAAAAAGAGCTGTCCTTGGTGGAGTGCTCTAGTTGTCCTAAGGCCACTCCTCTTTGGCATTTACTTCTTGTAGTTCAAAATGAATGTTAAGAGTTTTTGGTTGCCCAAGTTTGCAGGTGACTGAGAGGAACCATCTCAAACCAACAGGTGGTGTCAAAACCATTGACTAAAACTAAATGCCAAGAAATGCATAATCATATCCTTCAGCAAGCACAACTCCCTTTCTATGACAGTCAGCAAACTCTCTGAAAATGTATCTGGTAAGCAGGGATCTGGAGACTTCTGGTGACAATGAACTGGACGGTGCAGTGGCGTAGCAGTTAGAGTTGTCACCTTACAGCAAGAGGTTCTCTGGTTCGATTCTCAGCTGGGGTGCCTTCTGTGCAAAGTCTGCACGTCCTCCCTGCATTTGTGTGGGTTTTCTCTGGGTGCTCTGGTTTCCTCCCATATGAAAAGATCTGCGTCTGGAGCGTTTCCCCTGGGCCTCCTCTGAAAATTGGCTCATTCCAAGTCAGACTTTCCTGATAAACAATAAATAAATGAAAAACTTGTCCTTTGATCACCTTTGCCCACTGTTGTGTTTTCATCACACAGCTTAGGTATGTCATCCAAGACTAGGGATGTAACCATTCCAGTGTTCTGCATTCATTAAGTCTATCATTAAGTATAATGCCCTTTTTGGTTTGTACCTGTTTAAACACTTGTTACAAGTGGAATGATTACAGTGCTTTCTCACTTGGGTCTAAACCATAAAAACTATGCAGACTATCTCAAAGCTTTGTCCCTCTCCCTGGTGTTCTACAACCTATGGGGAGGTGACCTTTACCTTGAATCTAAAACCTTAACAGACACTATTCTCTCGCATCTGCTACACATTTGCAGGTCCAGTGGTCTCATAAACATCTACTCAGGGGATCTTAATCTCTTGAAAAATTAGTAGAAAATGTTGTAGGGATGGGTATGTATCCTAGAATACTGCTTCTCTGAACGGTCTTCCAGTTCATATAAAGAAAAGTACCCCTCTTACTTTATTCAAACGTAATTTGGATAAAAGGATGGGAAACCGCTAACTCAAGCCCAGTTTAGTGCCACTGTCCCTCTAGGGTAGGGAAAACATGCAAATACCACAACATATTCTTGTTAGCCTTTCTTTGGGTTATACATATGCAAAATGTAATGGTTAATATACCATGGAAATGTAATGCTAGGCCCCTTAATGTCTTTGCAGGTAGGTAGCCTAGCAAATACCTATGAACTGCTTTGATGTCAGACCTGGAACTGGGTCTTGTGCACTCTTCCATTAGAGTTATTTTTTGTCGATTTCGCTTTTCAGCTGATGTAAATGAACTTCAGAGGCAGCTTTTACTGTACATCTGAATTAAGGTGTGCTATTCTTCCATGGAGTCTCAGGTTTTTACTCAGTAGGTACTACAGTTATTGGAACCAGTGTAGTCTGAAGTGACATTTTTGAAAAACCTTGTTTATTTTTGGCTACTTTCAAGTCCCTTAAGCACATTTGGGTTGCAAGCCTTTTCTGTGTTTTATTCCCATCTGTGTAAAGGTAAATTACCATTTAGGCAGAGCGATTAGTACTGCGGTGGTGGCGCTGCGGTAGCGTTGTCGCCTCACAGTAAGACGTTGTCCTGTTTGATTCTCAGCCAGAGCGTCTTCTGTGTGGAGACGTGCGTGAATGGGCGTATCTTCGTTGAAGGTTGTGCATCAGGGCTGGCACCTCGGCACGTAAAAATCTACTGCCAATCATTAGCGGACTGGAGTTCCGCTGTGGCAACTCCTAACTGGGAAAAGCCGAAAGACACAACTTTCTTTGACTGGATTATTACAGTTAATTCAGAGCAGTCTGGCCCACAGCTATAAAACAGTGTGCTTCTCTTTTGATACAGCAGATCTACATCATAAAGGCTCTCAACTGTCTCTGCCATTTTCTGAAAGCAGAGAGGGTAAAAGTGATCAAAAAGAGCTGACAAACCAAATTAAAAATACGTTGTTTTTCGCACAGACTATCTGGGAAGGTCTTGATACTTGGGTGTTTAAGGTATAAACATGGCTGAGGCTTTGCTTCAGAACTGATGTATAGCATTTTACACAGGCACCCCTTGGTTTATTTTCAAGACCTTCATTATAGATTTGACCGATTTCCAGAAATGAGTTTTCCTTTTGGAGAGCAGTCTTTTGACTTTAGATGTTCTCAAAGGGGGAACTAGTTTCTGTGCTCTTCCCATTTTATTCTTTCCAGTTTAGTTGCTGTTTTGATTGTATACTGTGTTGTGCATGCTGCAAGATCCATTTTCATTAAGAAAAGAGTTGTAAAGCAATGCTTTCTATAGGGATGCAGTCAGAAATTTTCAAATTGTACACAGGAGCTGAGATATATTGCACCCTCCCCCACCCATAAGATGATTAGGTAATTCGTCCCATGGCATGATTGTATACAGACCTATTTTCTGCCTCTCCCTCACAGTAAAGACAATAGGTCACAGTAAAAGCTTTAGGGTCTTATGATGACCTTAAAATACATAGCACACAACCTTATGATAAATGTTATGAGTATTATTACTATTATTATTATTATGTTGGTTTTTCATTTGCAGTATAAACTTCTTGGCCAAATTGCACAGACTGTTTTGGTTACAGTGCTGCTTTTCAACAAGAGTTTGTATGACAGATGGTAGACTTAGCTTGCAGTGAAGTGGAACAACATGTCTCTGTCAGTGCTGACATAGCAGGTTTGTGTTGCATGAAGGTCAGTCACAAAGGTCCATTCATACAGATGTAGTTATACAGCCCTGATGAGCTTCAGTGCCTCAGCATGGCAGTCAAATCCACAGAGTTGCATTCATATCAGTAACATTGTGTTCTCTGCATTCATCCAAGCTGGGCTAGCATAATGTGTGCCCTCACACTCTACTATGGCCAGTGTTAGTTAAGCATAACTATCATAGCAGCACCACATGGTGTGTTCTAGCAAAAGAACCCCAGGTTTGATGTAATTCAACTTTATAAAACTGCATCTTCATATTGAAACCCTTATTTGTTCTTTACTTTCAACATCTCTGCCACCTTTGGGATTTTTTCACTATTTATGTTGTAATAGTGGGCTACTTAACGGTCTTTTTTGCTTGACAACATAGGCAAACACAGACAAGTGAGTGCTGTGAAAATTAACCCTGTTATAGACATTATTACAGCAATACAAGTTTGTAGACTTCACACACAAATGGCTGTAAGTGTTTTTTAGTCTAATTGTAAGTACAACCACAAAGTTAGTTGCATCCTCTCATCTTAGGCATAGGAAGAACCTATGAAGTAAGACTTGAAATGGTCTTCTACAGAGCAAAAAGTCAACCATTTTAACCCTAACACTACGCACATTGAACTCTATTTGCAGCAATGATAAATAATGTCTCCCTTCCAAGAGTGCATACACAACACGCACAAAGTAAACACTTGTCTTTCATCACTGTGGATTAGAGATGCTCCCAACAAAAAAGTCACTGAGAAGGGACGATTTTCTTCACTACAATTTGGTAATGTGCTTGTGACAACAGCAAACCCAAGAAAAACAAAACTCCACCAGAACCAAGAAAGCACAGTACTGGTTTATTCAGAATGCCGGGTGGTATATTGGGCAAACAGAGAAAGGTGAAGGTTCGAGTAATGGAGCAGAACACTTGGGAGAGATTAGAAGGCGGAATTGTAACAGTCCTGTAGCAGATCATTTTGTGTCTGTGCATGGGGGGGGTCTGAGACCAGTTTGTTTTTTAGTGTGCTGGCACGTCCTATTTTGAATTATGGTGGTAGTGTTAAGGATGAACTGAATAAGTTGGAATGCAGAATAATCATACATTTTAGAACACTTTATCCCAGGGGAATGAATATTGATAGTTATTTAACTTTATAAATAGGAATCTGTAAATTTAGTTTTATAGGAGTAATTCAGGTAGTGTTGTATTTAATAAATTAGCTATATAAAAGAAATTTTGTAAGAAATCTTGTTATATATGTACGATGTGTAATATAAAATATTTGTATTATGTAAAAGATTTTAATGTTTCAAATGTTTATGTACTAGTTTGGTCCTATTTCTTTAAATGTGTGGAGAAATTATGGTTAATTGAATAATTATTTGCAGTAGCACTTGTATAAATAGGGTCACTGTTTGATGTTCAAAGTATTCCTTAGAAGGCAAAAAGCCAAGGTACCGGAATAAATTTTACTGGTTATTATACTCTGTGGTGTCCTGGATTTTTGGTGGAGTTTCCAGCTTTGGTGTGTTTATTTCAGGTATCGAAAGGTAGCTTGCTCTGAGTTGGGAAGTACACAGAGGAGCTTCAAGTGACAATTGTTTGTTGTAGTTAGTTGGTACCTTTCCACTTTTGGCCATCCAAAGTGTGTATTTGCATTAAGAAGACTGGGACTGCTGCTTTAGCGGCAACAGAGTAATCTGGTCAGTTCACGTTGTGAAATCCACGTGGAGGTTTAAAGTGACAATTACTTGATCTGAAGTTGTCAATCTTCATTTTATCCTTGACAGATGAGTTCACTTCTGAGAATCCGGACCATCTGTGCTGTTTCTTCAGCTCACACAGGCAAAAAACTCATGAGCTTAAACCCTACCCACAATGTTTCACTCCTAGTTAACTCGGATCTCGTTTGCCACTTTACTGGACTACACTCTTGAGCTAAGTGAACATTTTTATTTATTTTTATTTCTTAGGCTTTTTCTTTCTTCATCACCACTAATTTATTTCTATAATTTGCCCTACATTTTACTACTAATTTGTGTAGCTTTTAATTACCATTGTTGGTAAATTTCCTTTTCCCATACACGTTGTGTACCTCTTCTACCATTGTTGGTAGATAGCTGTCACTCCACACACTTCGGTGTATGCTACCATTTCCTTTAAATAAATCATCTCCTTTACTCTTATGTTTAATAGTTTACTTGCTTGTTCTTGTGTGATTCCTCCACCCTTCTATTGTGTGCATGTGTGGTGTGTGAAACTTTTCCTTAGCGTGGCTGAAAAACCTAGAGGCCCCCTCTGGTTTTAAGAAGTGCCAGCAGTGTGGGCACAAAATTCCTTCCTCAGACTTGTATACGTTGCGTGTTTACTGCCTGGGACCACACCATCTGCAAGAAGATTGCAGTATATGTTATGGCTTTAGCCACAGAGCTTTAATAGAGAGAAAAAACAAGCTTATTTTAAAAGGTTTAACTTTGACTGCTTTCACTGAATCTGATCGACCCAATGGCTCCAAGCGAGGCCTGCAGTTCAGATGTGCCTTTGGATCCCAAGTCTTTGGATCCGAGTAGTCCGCTTCAGATCTGTAGGTCTCCAGGGAGATCCATCACTTTGGTGTCTCCATCTGTGCCAACTAAGATCCTACAGAACTCCAGGCATTCTCATCTCTCTCTGCTGGCTTCTTATAGATCCTCTGAGCCTTTACCTTGATGTGGACAGGATGGGTCCGATCCATACTAGAGACCCAAATTCAGATGGAGGTTCTTCTGGCTCTGTCCCTTCATGGATCTGAGCCTGCGCCCTTGTCTCCTTCTCCGATCCGCTCTTGAGAAATTTGGGGTCAGATCAGAGGGCCTTTGCTTTCTCTACTCCGACTGTTACCTTGACTGATACTGCTCCAAGGTCCTTGGATCATAGTGCATCCTAGATCTGGGCAATTGTAGCTGAGTCCAGTGGGAGAGATTTGGCTCCAATGCTCTCGAGTCAATCCCATCCCCTTGGAGCTTCAGCCCTTGACAGTGGGGGGTCTGATTCTGTCTGGGAGTCTGGGTTCTGGTGGGCTGCCTCCTTCCTCCTCAGTAGCTTTGGCTCCTGGGGAGCTCTGTGGGACTATCAGCTTTTCAGGCATTGGAAAAAGCTTTCTCTGTCAGAAGAGTGCCAGATGCTTTGACTGCTGTCCATCCTGTGTGCCCACTCTGGATCTGGGCCTTGAATCTATCTTCCCTCCCCAGGGTCAGCCTGTCTCAAGGGACCTCCAGCCTGCGCCACCTGACATGACCACTTTCCGACTCCTCCCCTGAATGACCACTTTCCGACTCCTCCCCTGAATATCCCACAGAGAAGATTCCACAGAAGAGGACTTGCAAAAGGAGGCACATGGACTCCCCTATGGAGTCCCTCATGGAGGCTACAAATTATGATAAGGGAGAGGTCTCCCAAAACACCACAGGATGATGTCTCCTTTGTGGCTGTCTTAGATATCTTAAAGATAAAAGGTAGCTGGTTCTCCAAAAGCCCCTCTCTGGAGGAATCTGTATTCCTGGAGGCCTTTGGGACGGGACTGTCTACATCTTGGGTGGTCCCCCCAGTGGACGCTCTTGACCTGATTGTCTGACAGGCCTCGAAAGAGCCGGACACCATAGAACCTGTTCCTAAATGTCCAGATAAAATCTTTTCACCCCCAAAGGACCATGTTTTCTAGAGTAAGGGTATTCCAGTTGACGCTACAGTTGTGGCAGCCGTTACTAAGAAATAGCTCACCCAGCAGAGCTCTACTGTCCATCTGCAGAACAGGGGGTCTAGAGTGATGGACAGGTTCAGGAAGTGCACTTATGCCTCAGCTGCCTTTTTGCTGAGGATGCTCGGTTACCTGGCACATTTCACTCGCCTTCAGAGAGACTTGGTCAAGGAACTCCCTGAATCTTGGGCAGAGTCTATACTTCTGTACTTGTATAGCTAACTCCTCCATGAGACTCATTTCTCACTCAGTGGAGGGTTCTTCTAGAGCAGCCGGCATCGCTAGGAGTCACCATGCTTGTTTGAGGCCATGCGATTTTGCGGAGCCCTTTAAGGTGTCGTTTGTCAATGCCCCCTTAAATGGTTCCTTGCTGTTTGGACCCACCCATTTAAAAAAAAAATCCCTGATGTTCCACCCATTCAGAGGGAACCAGCAGTCCTAGAGGTCTGAAGACTGCTAAAAAAAAAGTATCCAAGAAGTCCACGAGCAGATCATCAAGAACTTGCTCAAGATTCTTTTTGTTGCAAAAAAGGCAAGGGACTGGAGACCAATTTTGGATCTCAGCCTATTGAACAAGTCAGTTTGGCAAACAAAATTTTGGATGGTCATGGTATAGTCCATGCTTCCTATTTTGGAGGAGGACAACTGGATGTGCTTGATAGACCTTCAGGATGTGTATTACCACATAAAAATGGACAAAGGCTCCAGAAGGTTCCTCTGCTTCAGGTTTGGGAGGCAGTCACTATCAGTTCAGAGTTCTGCCCTTTGGTCTCACCACCGCCCCCAGGGTGTTCAAATCCATGGCAGTAGTAGTTGCTCACTTGAGACTGCAGGGATTCTGGGTGTTTCCATATTTGGATGACTGGCTTATTACCGCTCCAACCAGGCATCTGTTGCTTTTAGCAAGAGACTCCATTCTCCAAACTTGTTCAAACCTAGGAATTACTGTGAATTACGAAAAATCTCAGTTGACTGCGGCTCAAAGTTTGTAGTTCATAGGAGCACTGCTAAATATGAGAATTTGCATAGCCTCCCTTCCACCACTGAGATTACTAAAAATCAGAAAACAAGTTTGAAAGATACAACATAATGAAAAAGTACCTGCCTGTCTAGTCTTACAAAACCCTAGGTTCAGTGGTGGCTGCAATAACTCTAGTTCCTTTGGCAAGATTTCATGTGCGAAATCTTCAATGGCTACTTGCATCTCAGTGGTCGATACTTTACAAATCTATGTCGGATCAGATTTTGATCACCAGTCTTTGCAGAAAAGATCTAGCATGGTGGATGCACTCAGAAGACATTCGTCTAGGCTGTTCCTTTGTCCCACCACAACCCACGGCCATAGTGACCACGAACGCCTCCCAGATGGGGTGAGGTGCTTTATCCGGGCAAGACTGTCCAAATTACTTGGTCACCCATTGAGACCTGTACGCATATCAATATTCTAGAGATGAGAACAGCGCTTTTAGCGTTGCAAGCCTTTCAGACTTTTTGTTTCCTCTAGGAACTATTGATATTCAAGCAGACATGTCAGTAGTTTGGTACATCAGCAAACAGGGAGGAACCAAGTCTTACCCTTTTTGTTGAGAAGCACTCAGAATGTAGCAGTGGGCAATTTCTTCCAACAATTTTCTGATATCAACGCATATTCCGGGGAGCCCCAGTGTGATTGCAGACAAACTAAGTAGGGCCTATTCTTCTACCTCATGAGTGGTCTTTCAATCCCAAAGTGACAGAAATGTGTTATTTGTCAGTGGGGCCAGCCTTGGTGTGATCTCTTCGCCTCACCCCTGAACAAGTGCAGCAACTACTTTGCTCTAATGCCTCTACCAGTGGAGTCACCCAGGGATGCTCTTCTGCACAGTTGGCCCCTGGACGTCTTTATGCCTTTCTTATGATTCCTTTAATTCCGAAATTCCTACAGAAAGCCCTCAGGCTGAAGAGCAGAGTGATCCTCATTGCCCCTTATTGGCCTCAAAAAATTTGGTTCACCTTTCTCTGGCTTTACATGATACAAAGGCCTTGGACTCTGGATCCAACTCCAGACCTTCTCTCTCTCATTCAGAGGACTTGATACATCCAACCCTCCCAAACCCAAGCTGACAGCATGGTTCCTGCATTTCTGTTAATTGCCAGGCAAGCTAATCGACCTTCCCCGGTTCATAGAATTCTCTTGGCCTCTCATAAGCCATCTACATGTAAACTCTTTATTAGTAAATAGAAAAAAATTACCTTTAGGTTCCGCGAAAGGAATATTGACCCCCTTTCAATGCCCATCAAGAAGATTTTAGAATTCCTGTCCTCTGTTTTTGATGCAAGAGCCTCTCCTCCTCCTATTAAAATTCAGGTGGCAGCAATTTCAGATTTTCATAATGGTCTGGGGGGATAATGCCTTAGCTTCTCATAAGCTATGTAAAACATTTTTAAAACTAGCTCTCTGTTAAAACCTCCATTTAAAGATCCTAGCCCTCCCTGGGATCTTATCCTAGTATTGCAGTCCATTGTTCAGTCTCCTTTTGAACCTTCTGCTGAATGTGACCTAAACATTTATCTTGAAAAACCTTATTCCTTGTAGCAATAACTTCTGCCAGGAGGATTTCTGAAATTCATGCTTTGTCTTGTAAGCCGCCATACGTGATATTTCATAAAGACAGAGTTGCCTTGAGGATGACTCCCTCCTTTCATCCTAAGGTAGTTTCAGACACTAATATTAATTAGACTGTTAATCTTCCAGTATTCTTTTCAAGTATAGGAGATTACTCCTTACATTTACTAGATGTTCACAAACAGTTACTTTTTTACCTGCACAGAACAAAAGATGTTCAGAAATCAGACCAATTTTTTGCTTCCTTCTCATGTACCAAAATTGGCCGAGCAGTCACCAAAGTAACTTTAACCAGATGGCTAAGAGACTGTATATCCTTCATTTATGACAAAAGGAAAATTGACCTGCCTGGACCGGTAAAGGCGAACTTTACAAGAATTGTGGCTGCATCAGCAGTTTTTCAGTCTCCAGCTTCCGTAGACGACGTTTGTGCAGCAGCGACTTGGGCTTCAAACTTTTATTGCTCATTACAAATTGGACCTGGTCTCCAGGAGAAGAGCATCCTTTGGTTCAGTAGTGCTCGGGAATATCCCAACTAGAGTCCACTCAAGATCAAAGGTAGCTGGGGACTCTGTCCCACTTGTCAAGGATAAAATGAAGATTACATAACTTCTTTATCTGAAGTTGTCACTCACCATAACATTCCATCTGAGTTGTCCATATTCATTTATCCTTGACTGCCCTCCCTCCTCCCCTTGGCCTTGCAAATGTCCTTTGGTGGAATGGATATGACACACACCTCTCTGTTTGACTTGTGTTACATAGCAGATACGGTTTCCATCATGGCTTTTTTATGTTTATCTGTAATCTGCAAACTTGATCTGAAGTAACTAGGAGAGAAATATTGTGGGTTGAGTTGAAGCTCAAGAGTTTTTGGCCTGCGCGAGTTGTAGAAACAGCTGAGATGGTCCCAATTCTTGGAACCAAACCCATTTTTCAAGGAGAAATGAAGATGACAACTCAGAACGTTATGGTGAGTACATAAGTTTTTTGTAGCTTATTTGATTTGTTTCTGATACCTTTTCCCTTTTGTCTATCTAAAGTTTGTTTTTTTTTCATTAAGAAGGCTGGGACTGCATTACTAATGGGAGTAGAAAAGTAGCCCAGTCAGTCCAAGTTGGGAAACACACAGGGAAGCTTAAAATGAGATCACTTCATCAGCTAGAGGTCTTTTTAGGGGTTTGTTAGGGTATTAATCTGCTCTTGAGAGCTTCTTTTGCTGCACTTTTACATGAAGTTTCAGGATCATCTATCTTGTGGCAGAAGGTGTTTACCTGGTCTTTCTGAGTTAGGAGGTACTCCAGGGAGCTTAAAGTATAGTCATTTATTGGCCAGAGGGCACTAGAGTTTGTAGCTTTTCACTGCTGAATGGTGGTTGGCTTTACTCTGTATAGCAGCAAACCTATAAAACTAGTACATAGGACTTCAGCCCTTAACACAGAGAGGCTTTACATAGGGCCAAGCTTGTGGCAGCTAGATGGCTTCATACAGCACCAAGATCACAGCATTATCTAACATCTAGCCTTCACCTTGGACACCACTCAAACGACCTCAGTAAAACCAAGACCCTAAACCAGTAGTAGCTCAACCCTAATACAGGTCCTGACAGAATAGCTTTGCAATTTCCTAATGTTATTGTAGCCAGCTTGGTAAACATGGGGCATCCTGCAACAATGTAGCAATTGTCTCATGTAATCGGGCAACCTTTTAGTCCTTAAACTTAACACAGTATGCGAGACAGGTACGTAACTTCGATGAAGAAAAAATCTTGCTTACAAACAAGGTTGTCAGAAACACAAAAACACTACTTTCTTCACATGTATAGCTCACCACACACAGACCTTATACTGAGGCAATTAAAAGAAACATCTCCGAATCTCAAAGATCTCCTAAGCCAACAAACTGTGTAACTGCTTCCCTCAGCCATCACTAAAGCATGCACCAAAAGCAACATCTAACACTTACACATCTGTTAGCAGCCAATGCAACTCTAGGTTGGTTAAACAGGATGGATTTCATGGTTAAACAGGATGGATTTCATGGTGTTCATCCACATCCCAGTCTCCACAGACTAGGCTCCCTACTATGTACTGACCAGCTACAGGTCACCCTCTATGACCCACAAAGCTCACAACTCTTACCTAAACCCTACTAGAGGTGCACACCATCCAATAAAATACACTATTCATGGGAGACTTGAACTACCACTCTATAGACTAGAAAATGTACAGTGCCTCTAACTCACAGGGACATTTCCTGGATTTCATCAACACAAACGCACTGGCCAAGATGGTGTACTCTCCAACCAGAGGATTAAACATATTAGACCTAGTACTTGCCAACATGGGAAGAGTGTGCCCCCCCCATGTTACGTCCTCATTGGTGAAGTTGGGTGACAAAGCGGTCTCCCTCGAAATATATATCAACCCAGAAAACCCAACTAAACCCATAACAGTTGGGAGCTATACTAAAGCAAACTACATCCTGTTAAGTGGCAGTTTTTCAAAATTCACATCAACCACAAACTCCAAGAATACAGCTTTGTATGCAGAGTTATTTATAGAAACCTTGTGCAAACATGTAAACAACTGCATTGAGTCTGTTGTACCTACCAGCAGTAAGCCCATATCTAACACTGAAAACAAACCACACTGGTGGAATCCTTACTTTAATAGGCTATATAACAAAAGAAAAAAAAGTTATGGCCAAAATCAGAGAAACTCTGGTAAAGACCAGAACTCTCTGGTTTGAACTAAACAATAAACTAAGAAGTCTAAAGGTGGAGGGGTGTCAATCTGTTAGCAGCCAGTGCAACTCTAAGTTGGTTAAACAAGATGATTTCATAGTGTTCATCCACATCCCAGTCTCCATAGACTAGGCTCCCTACTATGTACTGACCAGCTACAGGTCATCCTGTATGACCCACAAAGCTCACAACTCTTACCCTAAACCCTACTAGAGAGGTGCTCACTGTCCAGTAAAATACACTATTCATGGGAGACTTGAACTACCACTCTATAGACTGGAAAATGTACAGTGCCTCTAACTCACAGGGACATTTCCTGGATTTCAACAACACAAACGCACTGGACTCCGAGAATACAGCTTTGTATGCAGAATTATTTATAGAAACCTTGTGCAAACATGTAAACAACTGCAGTGAGTCTGTTGTACCTACCAGAAGTAAGCCCATATCTAACACTGAAAACAAACCACACTGGTGGAATCCTTACTTTAATAGGCTATATAACAAAAGAAAAAAAAGTTATGGCCAAAATCAGAGAAACTCTGGTAAAGACCAGAACTCTCTGGTTTGAACTAAACAATAAACTAAGAAGTCTAATAAAGTCAAGGAAGGTCAAGTAAGAGGTTAGGATAGCCTCCTCGGATAAGGGCAATCACAAGGCCTTCACCTATGTCAGGCATCTTAAAGGTAATACTCTGCACTCTTTTGAATTGGTGGTAAATGTCATAACCTTCATTGATCAGGGAGAGACAGCAAATCTGCTGGCTGATGCATTTAGCTCTAAGTTCACCCCCTAGTATCTCCTGTGAAATCCCTTCTAGCTTATCCCTCACAAATATCAACAAGGGATCAGGTCCTGGATGTGCTTACTGAGGCCAAAAATACTGCTCCAGTGGACCTTGACAATATCCCCAGTTGCCTCCTACATGTAATAGCTGACAAATAACCTATACTTTTTTTTTGTGCTCTTTTGCTCCTGCTTTCTATAATTGTTACCAAGGAGCACAATCTAGAGGACATAATCTAATAATTTACAATTTGATTATTTAGTGACTATAACTAATTGTTCCTATTTCTTGTTGTAACTGGACATACTGTCCTGACATATATTATATTTAATTTGTTTCTATCAACTTAACTTTTCTTGTGAATATCATAATCTTTTCTATGTTCTCGAACGTCTACCTTCTATTTTCCATAGCCCTCTTACACTACCTGGTCTCCCTGTGGCAATATGGCCCTTCACATTTACACTCTTATGTGGAGTCATTTCCCTGACAACATTGGAAAATTTGATTCCTGTATGTTTTGGCAGCTGCTTTAATTAACTGTGTAGATGTCCTTTTACACGCTACTCGTTCTGTTAGGCATAAGGCATACTGTTTATACTTACTCACCTGGAGTACTTTTGATATTGATTTTAGTTTTATAAATGAAGATAGAGAAGCTATAGTGTGCGCACTCAAGTGCTAATTTTTCATCTTTGTTTAATTTGCCCATCCATAAGTGAATTTATTCATTTAAAGAATGGGCATCTTGGCTGTCTTTGCAGTCCAGTCATGCATTGCCACTTTGTATAGCCATACCTTGCCTTATTTTAAAAGTAGTATTTATTTATCTGACATTTGTTTACCAAGAAATTCCATCTGGGACAAATGTACCCATTTTCAGTCGAGTACATACAAAACAAGAGTATAAGACTGTCTGTTTTACCTTTGGATTGCATTCTGTATTGTATTTTTAGATACTTTAAAGTTCTTCATGCTATCCCTGATGAGCTGTCCCTTCTACCCTCTGGTCACAATCTTATGATTTTCTTCACCGGTTAATTTACTGTGCTCTAATTTGATACCTTGCTAATAAGAGGAGTTCCACACTACTCTAAACGACTCAGTTTAGACTTTTAGCTAATTCAGTATTTGCTACTTCATTAATTGTTCTTGTAACTTTCCTGGTATTATGCTGAAACTTGGTCTCAATCCGCTCCATTCTCCCTTGCTTTGCCTGGGCTCACTTCACTCCCCTACCCATACCCCATTTCCAACCCACCCTGTCAGTCTCTTATTTTATACCACACTAAACCAGTCCCTTCCTTTTGTTTCTCCACCCTACTCTTCCTAGTCAGCCAATCAACTCATTTCTACAGTCATTTCACACCTATGCCAACTTACCCATCACTCTTTTTCTTTCATGTACACCTATTCTACGCTTGCCTTTCTTCTTACTACTTTACTACTTAATTACTATACTGTATATCTAATATACAGAAATGATAACCAACAATAATAATCCCACAGAAGCACGAAGTTCAACCAGAAGAGCTTTATTGCAATCACGATACACAGGTTCGCACAACTGACCTAGGTTTCGTCAAAATGACTTCATCAGAGTGTGTGGAACCAAAAATCATTAAATACACTTAATAAATTCAATTAACCAATGAAATGATAAAACCAATTAAAACTGAACAATGAAGTAAAAACAGTTATTAAAACTCAAATCACACCCAACATTCCCGAAGAAATAAGTCATTACAACTGAAATATATAATTAAACAATACACAAAATCAAGGTGTATATTGTATAGGTGTATGGTACTTAAAAAGTGGCAAAAAATTATTTTGATGGATCATCCTAATATATGTTTAAGTCTCAAAAAGGGCTTGATTGAACAAAATTCATTCAAACCAGGATAGTGGTAACCATTCAATCTTAATTGCCATCTTAGTTCACATACATCTAAATGATAGTCAGTGATTCCCTGTTGATCCTTGACAAACCCTCTCCACTCACACTAACTTTTAATAACACTCTTAGTCTACTGTCCAACTGTGTAATCACTCCTTTACTCTTTCACCTTAATATTTAGTACAGTTTGGCTCCGTTCACCTGTCTGTTCTTTCTTCCTTAACATTATCTAGCCTTCTGCTGAACTCTATCATTATAACCTTCTCTACTCTGTTTTCTCCCTTTCCCTTCCTTCCCTACCTATTTTATCATGTTTTCCCTTAGTCTCCTTACCATGATCCTTTTCTCTATTTACTCCATTAAATCATACCTCACACCAATTTTACTAGAGTCTTCTCTCGTACTTGCACTCCATCTTCCTTCTGTTTCACACATCATTACTCCATACCTATCACTACTCATCTACTTTATATCTCCTCCATTTTCTTTCTTAGAGTTAAGGTGCATCACTTACCCCTATATTTGTCTAACATCAAACATACTGAAAATGTCCAAAATTAAATCCATTTTATCCTGTTTATTCCTTAATATTCTGTCACTCTGTGATGACATTCACTCTAATCCTGGTTCCAGTTATACACTTTCCCCATCCTCAAGTCAAAATCCAGCATCACACAGCATGCTTAAATTTATCTCTATAAATATACATAGTTTATGCAATAAAGTAATTGAGTTACATGCCTGGATTACCCAGCAGTCCCCTGATGTACTTGTAACCTCTTAAACTTGACTCAAACCAGACATTAAAGATTCTAAAGTCCTTGCCCCAGGATTCAATATGCTCAGAGCTGACTGACCTAAAAAGAAAAGCAGGTGGTGTAGCCATACTCTATCCAAATTCTTCCTCTCTTAAGTCCCCATAATCATCATGTACCATCTTTTGTCAAAGCCAAACTAATCTGTTATCTCATCTTAGAGAGTCATAAAATCCTCTGCATTATTGCCTTGTACATATCCCTCTGGCAACAGTCTATTAACCCTTGAACATAACCTGTCTGGGGTCTCGTCAGTATTTCTTTAGATATTATAATCTTAGGTGACATCAACATAGATTGGCAGAAACTTACCCCACAATTCTCTCCAAATAGAATTAACCTCTGTATCGTTTCACAACTTGTAACTCACCCAACCTGTACCAATACATTAAACCAAACTGGTTCTGTTACAGATTGGATTTTAATTTCCCACCCTAGCAACTTAATCTGGAATACTTCAGATTCAGTTAGCAATCACCATCCTACCTGTATAACCAGACTTGTCACTAATCCTTTTAAACAACATACTTACAAAACTGTACGCAACTTAACCCACTGCAACTCACTTACCTCTACAAATATATTAAATACTATTAATTGGTCTTTCCTTAAGTACTTAACCCTGGAAGAAGCTTCTGCCAATCAATGTTGACAAATTCAACCCTACATTCCTAAACCCTCTAAATAGCTTACCTGTCCTCTGAAGGAAAAGAAAACTAATTTCTCTTTGGCTTTTTGTCAATACTATTCCCTTATGCTAAACAGATACAAGGCCTGGACATGCTGTTTGAAACAGAAGTCACAAAGAAAACGTACATTTTAGAGAATTGCGTAACATTGTAAAGAAACAAGTGAACAAACATTAAAAAAATCTATACAAATCCACAAGAACAGCAAAAAACTAATCCAAAGAAATTCTGTTAGTCAATAACATTTTACACCCTGGAATTAAGTTTTCTCCACAACACTCCACTGACGGCACCTCTTCTGACATAGCATCTCAATTTAACTCGTATTTCATCAGCAGCATAGCATCCATTTCCAACAATTTCTCTGCCACACCTACTACTTTCTCGCATCCTCCTATTCCCTGCCTTTCTAAGTTTTCCCTACAACCAGTCCCTACATCCTTTTAGAGCTTACTGAGCAAATTCAGATATTGTTCCCCTTCCACTGATATCTTAAAATGGCTGCTGTCGCTAAACTACCCAGTTTCTATGCTCATTAACAGATCTATTAAGGAAGCTTATGTCTCCTCTGTCTGGAAAAAGGTCTTCATCTTTCCTCTCCACAAAAGTGGCGTTTCCATAGATATATCTAACTTATAGGCCCATTGCAATACTGTTTCCTCTTTCCAAAATTTTAGAAAAATGCATCCTTAAGCAACTTCTTCAATACTTGACATTAAATTTCTTTCTACTCAACATAGTTTCAGACCTGCACATAGTACTACCACTGCTCTTTTATCTTTCACTGTCACAGTCAGCAAAGCTTAAAACATAAGTAACTTTGTTTCATCTCTTTCTAGATCTTTCTAAAGCTTTTGAAAGTTTCTCATTCCAACATCTTGTCCCAACTATCCTGTCTAGGCTCAACCAAACTACCTTACAACAGTTCATCAGTCAACTTTCCAAAAGATATTAATCGGTTAAATGACATTCTGGTTTCTTTCCCTATCTAACAATCAGTACTGGGGTACCACTGGACTAAATACGGAGTCCACTCCTCTTCAGCATCTTTATTTACAACCTTCATGCTTCCTCTAAATAAGCAACCATTGTACAACATGCTGATGACTATTCTTTAATCTGCTCCTTTAACAATTGTACCCATCTGCAAATTATAACACAAGATGCATTTGATTCCATTGAGGCCTGGCTCACTAACAATCACCTTCTACTCAATCCTAAGAAAATCAAAATTCCGTTGTTTCCTAAACAACATGTCATTGATAAGTCCAACTTTGCAATTACTTCACTAAGCAATACTGTAACTGATGTTTCTTACACCAAACTGTTAGGTGTAACAGTTGATTAAAATCTTAAGTTTGACTTGCATATTAATAACATCATAAAGACCCATCAAAAACTTGGTATGTTGTATAGGGCTAAAAAATTACTCACCAACTCCACAAAGTAACTCTTGCCACTGCTTACCTTTTACCATCACTTCTTTATGCTTCCTCTGCTTATTCCAACTAATCTTTACTCTTCCCTCAAAGTAAAACTGGATCAGTAATAAAATAGCCAAATGCTGCTCACTAAAATTCTAAACTGGCTTGAACTCCCCTACCTGCTTAATTTTAATCGGCTATTATCAACACACAAAATACTTTACAATTTCTGTGATTCTCAAGCCACGGCTTCCCTACACCAACATTATCTTCCACTTTGTTACTTGCGTTCTTCTTCCAAGCAACTCGCATCTGTTTATAAACCTCGAAGGTCAAGTGGTCTTAGTCTCTGTTCTCAATGTGTTGCCAAGACCTACAGTAGTATTCCAGCATCATTCAGACTGGTACCTCACTACTATGTCTTCAAGTCTCTCGTAAGAGAACATCTCTCCAACTCCTGGATCTGCTCATGCTCTACACGATCTTAGTATTCATCTCAGTCCCATCTGTTTTGCAGTATTTACTTTTGACAAAATTCTGCCAGCCTCCTGCTTCCTACTGACCTAGGCATTCTTTTGATAAACCTTCAACTGTATTGTCTGTTTTTTCCTTCTCAATTCTTTCTTTATCATTTGTATATCCAAGAGAATCACTTGGCTTCCCTGCCCGATTGTATGGTGCAATTGCATTTTTGAAGTATATTAATATTAATTTGAATTTCAGTTCCAATATTTTAAGCCGCTGTTTTAAGATTTTCTTCATTTTTGTACAATTTTTGTGGAGCTTTTCTCCCCGGGTCTCCACTGAAAATGGGTACATTTTAAACAGTTGGACTTTCGTGTTACCAGATGTCAAATAAATGGTAGCCTAAAGCATAACCTAGCAGGACCACTTGAGGCACTGTTCAACTACAGCCGGAAGACAGGTTGTGTGCCAGGTGAATGGAGGGCTGCAGCTGTCATCCCTCTTCATAAAGATGGATCATCAACTGACCCCAGGAACTACATACCAGTCAGTCTTACAAGTCTGATAGTCAAAGCCAAAGAATTAATTGTTATGGAAATGATCGATGAAGACATTGGTAACCTACAGACACTGGACCTGTCACAGTTTGGCTTTAAGAGAAGTTCTTGCCTACTTAATCTGGTAGATTTTTAAGAGGATCACCATGGCTATAGATGAGAGGAAAACCATGCATACCACTTACCTTGACCTGGCAAAGGTGTTCATTGCAGTATCCCACTCAGTTATTGTTGAAAAACTCTCAGAACTTAGAATAAATCCTTACATAACTTGCTGGCTTGCTGAGGCCACCTCCACCAGATAATCAGTCACCAGAGGAGTACCTACCCCAGGGCTCTGTGTTGGGCCCAGTCCTGTTTGGCTTCTACTTCTGAGATGTCAAGGCTAATGTTGAAGGCCTTTGGTCTCCAAGTTCGTAGATGACTGTAAATTGAGAGCTGTCATAGACCCCTCCCCCATGACACCAACATCTTAAAAAAGGGTCTAATACAAACAAATGACTAGTTGAAAAGCCACTGATTAAAACTCGGTGCAAAGAAATATGTTATAGTACCCTTTGAGAAAGTGTCTACCCAAGGTATTTTGTTGGTGAAACGCCCATAAGAGTTGATTCAGTAGGTAGGGATTTGGGAACATATGTAGACTGGTCTATATTACAAGATCGATTGCTTAGGCGATGAAACACCTGAACCTCAAACTTGTTATATCGAAAGCAAAAAACAGCGAACGGACGATTTAATGCAGGGAAAAGTTTCCCTTGGCCGTTCCCCGGATTTTAACGTTTTGTCTACTGTAGAGTGTTCTCGGAGTTAGTATATTTAGTTAGGGGTGTTTGTGGGGGGCAACCCCCCATGTTGGTGGTGCGGGGGGCAAAGCCCCCCCACACACACTTAGTTTGGGTGTAAAGTTATTTTTTTTTTGTGGCCGACCGATGCGTTTTCCTGCACTGTTTGACATTTTTGGGTTCAATATTACAGGTTCGATGTTTAGGTGTTTGATCACCTAAGCATTCAATCTTGTAAGATAGACACATGTAGACAGTAATCTGGCATTAGACCAACATGTACCCACGACAGAAATCATTCCAGGTCACTCAACTCATAAGCAAGGGTATGGCATCTAGGTCCATTGAAATAATAGTATCACTTTACTCAACCCTTATCAGACCCATTATTGAGTGCAGTTCCTCCTTTGGCATGTTCGCAGCCAGGCACTTGCAGCAGATGGCATGCCCTCAAAGATTCTTCATCAGGATCTTCATCAGGAAAATCCAGGGTATGAATACCGTGGCCTGCACAGAACGCCTTAAGGCCCCGTCTCTGTAATGTGTCTCCTACATGTTACTGAGCGGCGATCTATGTGTAGCATATAATGTGCCCTCAGAACCAGATCTGATAGATCTGTTGTACATCTGCAAGACAGACACCAGAAACACCAGATCCAAGGATCTGAACTTTGTCAGTATCATAAACAGAACCTGCTAAAGGGACCAGTGTGTGTCAAGAGGGATCCCTGTGCTGTGGAGTAAGTTCTTCATTTACATGAAGCAGAGTTCATCTCTGACACTGTTCAAAAGAAACCATGATCACTGGATGGGAAATCGCAAATTCAGTCCTGTCCAGCCCCTCCATGCCTTTGATGGGGAGAGGTCAACAGTAAGTTAACTCCCAACTAACATACCATCCCACATTACCCTCTGCTACCTCTTTACTAACATATCCCACCGTATATGCGTCGAAGGAAGTGTGGGACAAAACTCTGCTGTGTTACACAACTAGGCTTGTAAAGACACTGGTGGTCATTAGCCTGGTATGAACCTATTGCTTAGGATGCTCCCAGTGGATGTTTGTCTTGTTGCAGGAAATTTAGAGGATCGAAATTAGTGGTCAATATTAAGTCAACATGTACAGCAGCCCTAGAGTTTGCAAGAAGTTCCAGACATGGATGCCAGTTATCCCCTTAGCTTTTTGCACTTTTGTTTTAGAGCTCCTTGAGCAGAGGTTTAGGCAATTAGATGTTCGATCAAGGGGAAGTGTAGAAAAATTGAGACAGTTTGTGGATGGTGTGATTGTCTCCAGCCAAGTACTATAAAGAATTATTCCATTAGTAATTACAGTGTTAAGGCTGTTTACTATAATATCTGGGTAGAAGATACATTATAAGTCAAAGGCAATTAGTATAAATTTTGGACCCAGTCAGAGTTTACTGCAGAAATACCTGCAGCTCTGGAACCATTTTGAGTTGAAGTATATAGGGATTTAACTACTGAGTGATCCCCACACAGTCAGCAAAAGAAACGTAGAAATGGACAAAGAACAAAATTTTGTATATTTAGGAGATAGAGAACAATGGTAAATTGTATAGTAAGAATTCAAACAGTCAAAGACATTCATAGTTCAAGTGATGGACTTGACACATGCCTTTGTATATGATCCAGGAGATTAGAAAATTTTGAGGAGTATTTGGAATGACAATCCTCTTAGAGTTGCATAATGGCGTTTCCTCTTGAGGATGGAGGACTAGTTTCAAATCTTCCAGAATATTATAATTCTGCCCAACTACAGACGGTCAATAGTTTTGAAAATGAATATGCAGCTAAATGGAAGGAGACTATGATTAGGCAGTTGGAGCAGGAGGACTAGTGGGAAGTTAAATCTCTGGGCACACGTGAAAAAATAGAGGAGAGGAGCCAGGTAGGAGAAGTGTGCAACAGTTTGGTGAACTGTTGAACAGAAGACTGCACCCTATGGAAATTTGAATTGGAGCCTTTTAGAGATGACTATATGCCCATTTGAAATTAATGTAGATATAATGAAGCGATGGTAGGCCGGACATAAGATTCATTCCTGGACTAATTTAGAAAAGTTGATAGAAGGTTAAATTGTGCAGGAAACGCCAACTATACCAAAGGAAATACTTGCAGTATAAATGATTGCATAAGATGTTGGCAGGGTATCGGGCAATGGTGGCAAGAGGAGTTAGACCAGAGCTAATAATGTTAGAAATGTCGTTTTACATCTGGGATGTTGTCTGCAGTTTTCTGAAGTGCTGGTGTGTGGTTAATGTTAGAAACTAGATATGAAAGCATTGTACAGGAAACTGGTGAGTAGCATATATTGTGCTTAGGTAGACTAATAAGGAAAGCCAACCAAGTGTAGAATTGGAGGGTGAGTTTGGATAGGGAGTACCAGTAAGTCCAGGAAATTCAAAGCAAACAATATGAAGTGCTTTCATAAGTGTTTTTGTACTCCAGAATGGTTACATAAAATGTTCTTTTAGTGAGTGATCTGTGTTAGAGGTGTGAGTCAGAACTGAAAGGGGACTGGAGGTGCACCTTTTGGACATGTGACAAATTACAAGCCTTAGTTCAGAAAATCATGCAACAAGAGTGACAAAGTAGGAGAATCTTCTTTTCTACTGGGTGGAGGGGGGATCCAAGTGAAAATGTAAGTAAAGGCAGTGATTGCCGTATTGCTTTTAGCTGTGAAAAAAAATGATTACATGACACTGGAGGGCAGATGTAGAACCTAATGTAAAGTGATAGAACTATTGGAGCAAGCGAAAACAGTAGAGAAGAAACAGTAGGATGCACATTAAAAAGTGACAAGAGGATAGACTGAAACTATAGTAAGCAAATACTGGTCTGGGATTAGGAAGCATAAGAAAGGTGTGTGATTGGAGATAGTTGGGAACATTTCAACCAAGGTGTATGTGAGCAGATAGTCCTAAATTATTGGACTGGTGAGCAGTTGTGGAACATTTGCTGCCTGAGCTCATTAGTCTTTATACAATTTTTTTTTACGTGAATAGTTATGTATTTTAAGTAACTTTAGTAACTGACCATATTTTTTCAGGTTGTTGTGAGCATAGCTGTTTGTAAGCTGAAAGGGAATAGATTAGACAAATATGCAAGTTACTGTACCGTGCATTTGATGCACTTTGAGGACATAAGTATTCCCCAGCTTTTAGATGCACAGAGATGCATTAAATTTGGAATACAGCTGTAGTTTTCAGTGTTAGTCCCATACCTTTGTGTTTAGGATAGGCCGCTAATTAAAGTCAGCTGTAAAGGATTTAAGATTTATGCCAGCCGTTGTTAGTTTTTTTTTGTAATAAAATTGTTGAATAAAACAAATTTAGCCAGATTAACTGCTCTGCCTGAAATCTTAGGCAGGACTGCACACCAATAATGCTTTATAGCAAACAAAATTTAGAATTAGTCGTGTAATGAGTACTGAGTGTTTTATTTTCATAATCGTGTTTATTTTGACAATTATAAGCTATAAAAAGATTGTACCCATTATAAGGCTCAGTCTTGGTAAAACAAAACAACAGTACTGTCTCTGCAGTCCTAAACTGCCTTTCCCCGAGTTCCATTGTGCCATTTAGCAGTTTTAACACATTTTATGTAATAAATGCAGAGCAAAACGTACTGACCATTGTTAGTGAACTCTTAAAAGAACTTGATTCCATTGCATTTTACTTGTGTGAGCTGATGTAGACTAACCAAGTTTCTCAGTGCGTCACTGTAGTACGAGAAGATTTGACCTAAAAACAAAGTGAACTGAAAGCTTGGCAGCTTCCTGTATAGTCAGGTTGTAGAAAATGCCAACAAAATGAGCAAAAAGAGAAAAGGGCATAACAACTTGCTCTTGTTTTCATAGTAAAGCTGGCAAACAAAAGATAACGGCAACCATCCCACTTGCCTTACAGAACTGTTTGACTTCAATTAGTCTACTCAGTTTGTGGTCAGGCAACTTCGTCCACCCACCCCCTTCATTCCAGTAGTGTCCTGTAGTTAGCAACTTCTGAAATTTGGGGTCTTCGCACTCCCCTAGGCTCCTGCTTAGCTAAAGTTTCTTCTATTCTATACTGCTGTTAGAAAACTGCTTAAATTGAGCTTTAGCATACTTCTCAGCCATCCCTGATTTTTTTTTTTTTTGAACTAAGATTCTACCTGTCCCTGTTTATGCAGGCAAGGCCCTTTTTGAGCAGTTTATATCCTGTGAACAAGGCATGAAGAATTATAAAATAATTTTCTGAAACATTCATTTTATATAAAGCGGAAATGGCTCAAATTATACAAGCCTATGCTTTATTTGCAAAAAAAAAAAAGTGAAGTTGTGTCCTTTCCACTGGGTGGGTATACATATGTATGGTTTAAAATGGAAAATCTTACATTTCCATCAATGTCCCACTGTGTAGATTTGAAGAGGTGGCAACCTTGTGTACAACACAACTGATTTTGCCTCATATGCCATGTTCTTTATAAAATGTTTTTATGGTAAATCACTGAGGATTGCAGTCTTGTTTATAAAATGTATGTTTATGCAAAACATGTTTTATTAACTTAGTGAATTTGAGTAATAATTAAAATGTGTCTATTATTTTTGACTTTTGTCTTCCATTATTTTTTGGCTCTCTAACTTAAGAAAAAAAAGTTGAGAGCTGTGATTTGCAGCTAGCTGTAAAGTTTTTCACATTGCAGCCCCACCCCTTTGCTTAAAATTCCTTGTGTACAATAAAAAAAAAATACTTTGGTAACAAACCATAGGTAAATTAAATGGAAACATTTTGTGCAATGGAATGTTGCTCTGTTGGCTGCAAGGTGTGACGTTTGCACCTTGGGGACATCAAAGGAGGATTTTTGTGGTGTTGATGTGTTGCATTCCAAAGTCTTCTGAGTTCTGCTTCAGAAACCAGTGTTCATTTTGCAGAATTACCAACTGTACAGTTTGATCAACTTGCTGCAGAAATGTAGTCATACACTTCAAGTCCAGAGTAGCACCCCCCCACTGTCAGCACACTTCTCAACCTCTTAGAACAATGATCAGGGACAAAACCAAAACTAATGGAGGGGAACAAAAGCCCAAAAATAGGTAAAGGTTTTAAACATTGCTCTTTTATGACGGGTGTTACATTATCATTTTATTTATTTATTTATTTATTTATTTGCAGTTGTTTAACCAGGATAGTCCATTGGGCCTGAAGAACCCGTTTTCAATGGAGTCCTGGGGAGAAAAGCTCCACATACAGATTACACAAAGGTTAATATACAAACATAGATTAAATGAAGATTTAATATACACACATAAAATACATGATGACTACAGAGGTAAAACAGACTGATCAAAATTGTTTCAATCAAAGTAATTTTTTTTTTTTTTTTTTTTTTTTTTCATCTCCAGAAAGGAAAGGAGTTGCTGGATACTAGTAAGGAGTTGTATAAGAGAAGGAAACAAGAATTTGTTACCTGGGATCTGAACAGTGTTGAAGTAAGTGTAATTTATGAGGGATGGGAGTAGGAGCATTCCCATGTGGAAGTTAGATAAAAGTGGAGTGATTTTTTAAAGGATGGGAGGCTAGTAGTGGTACGAATGGGGGGGGGGGGGTTCCATAGGCATGCAAGAGAGTGCGACAGGAGGTATTGTCCTGGGGGGTGGAGGGGTCTGTACACTTCTATAAGGTTTTGATTGTTAGATCTGAGAAGCCTTTGTGTGTGGTGCATTTTAAAGGTAGTGGAGAGAGAGGGACAGAGGGATGGCTGGAAAATGAGTTTATGAGCATAGGTGAGCTGAGTATAGGAGAGGTAGTTGGGAAGCTCAAGCCAGTTTAGTTTGTGAAGAGATTCACAGTGATGGGTTGATGATTTGCTGCTAGTAGCGAATCTGGCTATTTTATTGTAACAAGAGGACAGTTTGGTTTTGAGTGATGACTGTAGGTTTGTTAGAAGAGGGGCTCCATAGAGAAGGGAGGGTAAGAGAAAAGAAGTAGAAAGAGTAAGTTTAGTAGTTGAGGTGTGGAATCGATTGTGTCGATAGAGCATGCCAAGTTTTTGGTGGTTTTTTTTTATGTTTAGTAGTAGATGGGAGTTGAATTTGAGCCCGTCCTCTATTTGAACTCCTAGTAGTTTGGTTTCAGTTACTAGCTCTAGAGGTGTTGAATTTTGGCTGGTAATGGAGAATAAGTTTCGGTCGAAAGCCTTGGTTGTAGAAGAGGTAAAGATCATAAGTTTAGTTTTAGCAGCATCCATTGTTCTGTGGTAGAGAAAGCATCCTGAGTTAGTTTTAAGAGAGTTGGTATAGATGGGGCAGTACAGATGATTGTGGAATCATCTGCATATTGGATAATGTTTGAAAGAGGGATAGAGTGGTAAAAGTCATTAATGAAAATGTTGAAAAGTAGGGGGCCCAGTATTGAACCTTGTGGGACACCTGTGGGGGTGGTGAGGAAAGAGGGGGTGGCCTTTTTCCATATGACAGCTTGTTGCCTGTTTGAGAGATAGCTGGTGAACCATTTGAGGGAAGGGGGGGAGAGGTTTAGGTCAGTTTAGTAAGAAGTAGGTTATGAGAGATAGTGTCGAAGGCCTTAGAGAGATCAAGAAGGATGGTAGATACAGTGAGGCCAGAATCTCTAACTTTATTCACTGTTTCAAGGAAGGAAAGGAGGGCAGTCATAGTGCTGTGATGGGGTCTGAATCCGTGTTGGGTGGGGGTTAATAGGTTATTGTCTAAGAGATGGGGGAGAAGTTGAAGGTGGATACATTTCTCTAGGATCTTAGAAATGGGAGAGAGAATGGCAATGGGACGGAAATTGGAAATATTAGTATTATTTCCACCTTTGTGCAGGGGAATGATGTAAGCTTTTTTCCAGATTTCAGGAACAAGACCTTCCTGGATAGAGCGGTTGATTAAGATGCTGATGGGGAGGGCAATGGCTTCAGCAGCTATGCTGAGGAAGAATGAGGGAATGTTATCGGGGGCATTGGTGCATGGTTTAAGTTTCTGCAGGAGTTTTCTTATAGTAGAAGTGGGAATAGGTTTAATGAAAAATGGTGGGGGTTGAGAGTGTGAGGAATGGGAGAAAGGAGTTGGGAGGGGAGATGGGAGAGGAGAAGTGGAGGTAGGAGGCAGACTGTTATTTGAAAAAGAAGAGGTCAAAAAGAATTGAATTGGGTAGCAAGATCAGAGTCTTGTACATCTGGGGAGGGGTTAGGGTTTTCTGTAGTACCATGTTTTAAGAGGGTAGCTATACCTCTCCAGAATTTTTGTGGGTTGGTGTTATGGTTGCCTTGAAGTTGGACAAAGTATTTTCGACGGTCTGCTGAGATGAGCTTTTTAACTGAGTTGCGAAGAGTTTTGTATTCATTGAGGTTAGATGTAGATTTGTTCCTTTGGAATTGTGTCCAGGCTTTATCTCTAAGTCGCATGGTGGCTAGAGTACTTTTAGTAATCCAGGGGGTGGCTTTCCTTTTTATTCTTTTGGTTATTAATGGAGCATGAATATTTAGGAGATGTAGGAAGGTTGTATTAAAGTGAGTTATTGCATTTGCAAGTGGTAGAGTTTTTAAGGGATACCAGTTAAGTGATTTAAGGGTGTCAGAGAAAGCCTCAGGGTTAAAGTTTCTATGACATTGGGTAGTTAAGTAAGTATGAGTAGCTAGTAAGGGAGAAGGAAAACGTCTTGTGAAGATGGGAAGGTGATCACTGAGGGAGTCAGGGAGGGTTCCACTGTCGGAATAGTTGTGGGGGTGGGATACTAAAATCCAGTCTAAAATGCTGCCACTAGTGAAGTCTTTTGTTGGTCTAGTTATGGAGTTGATGAGTTGAGAGTAGTTGTATAGGTTGATGTTGAGGGGGTGAGGGGACTGAATGGAAGACCAATTAATATTGGTGTCTCCCATGATTATAGTTTCATTACAGATGTTAGTTGATAGCCAGGAGAGGATTTCTTCGAGTATTGGGACATTGTCTCCAGGGGGAATGTAAAGAGAGGCTATATATATAGATTTATGTTTGTTTAGCTGAAAGTGAGCTAGTATTACTTCTGCATTAGTGAACCTTGGTATGGTTTTATTGTAAGGTGTTATAGATAGGGAGGAGGAGTAGATTAGAGCCACACCACCACCCTTTTTTTGAGTTCTGTCTGCTCTCATGATAGAGTAATTGGGTGGTAACATCTCTTCATTTTTTACATTTGGTTTTAGCCAGGTTTCAGATATAGCTAGGATGTCTGGTTTGTTATGGAGTAGCCAGGCATGGAGATTTGGAATTTTGTTAGCTATACTTTGTGCATTAAGAGCTGCAAGTAGGATAGATTTATTGATTGAGGTAGAGGGGGTTGGGCCTGGGTTAGGGTGTATATCACCAGATAAAAGTATTGACGTTAGAAGTTGAGTTAAGTAGAGGAGGTATTTGGGTTGTTTCGATTGAGAGGTATAAGTAGATAGAGTAGTGGGAGGTATGGAGGGTAGAGTAGTTGATGAGGTTTTCAGAGGGGAGAGTAGTTTGAAATGAAGACATAGTTTATTGCTGAAGGGATACAGTTCAGGGGAGATTGAACTGAAACATTTGGATTGTGAAGAATGGAGGGAGCAGGTTGTTCGTGAGAGAGGTGAGTAGGTGATGGGATGAGGTTGGGTAAGACAGTAGATATAGGTAAGGTTCAGGAGGAGTAGTAGTTGAATTGGGAAAGATGAGTATTTACCAAGCATGTTGGGGTATTGATAAGCAATGTAGAGGTATAGAGTAAGGAGGAGGGAGGGATATGAAGTGGTGGTTGTATGAAAGTGGGAGGAGAAGGAAGAGGAAGGGGTGGAGTTGTGAGGTTGGAGAGAATAGGAAGAGGAAGGGGTGGAGTTCTGAGGTTGGAGAGGCAGTAGGAGTGGTTAGATGGTATAAATGTAGATGCACTGGGGTGGGTGGGATTTGGGAGTAGGGTAGGGGAGCGGAGTGAGCCCGCAGGGCGAACGGAGCGGGTAGAGACAACGAATAGAAGTTAGAAAGGCAAAACTATCACAAAGCAGTTAGCTACAGGTTAGAAAGGTAGGATCAGTGTGGAGAGGAACTGAGATGGTACAGGAGTCTACCGAAAAAGGAGAGCCAGAGGGGTAAAGTACTGAAGGGGTACAAAGTGAGTGTGAAGAGCATCAGATCAAGGGCATAAGAAATTAGTTGAGATTACAGAGGGTAGAGCAGAGAGAGGCAGAGAAAGATGGATAGGATTAAAGTGCCACCTAGAGAGAAGAAACTGGTATTGTAGGTAAGTGAATAAGGGAACAAACTGGTGTAGAACTGTGGTAGAAGAGATGTATAGTAAGAGAGAGTCTAGGAAAGTGGGGAGGTGGGTTGGCTGTTGGGAAGATAGAGAGGAGAGGCAAGGGGAAGCTGGCTGCTCAAGCTCACTGCGAACTTTGGAGCCCTGAAGCTAGTAGTAGACAGGGGTCTGATTTACAATGTGGACTTAGCCCATAACATACTTTCTTTCTTCCTTGTTAGAGGGTGCTGAGAATGGAAGCTGGAAGATGAGGTCCCTGGACTTTGGATAGGAGTCTTATCTCACCAGATAGGTATTGGTTATAATAGAAGCAGGAGAAAGTTGAGCTGGGTACTTAGGGGAGGAAGGGAGACAAATATACAGAAGAGATACGTTAGTATTCAGTAGATATAACAGTAGTAAAAGCTAGCAGCAACAAATGCAACATATCAAACATTCACATTTACATATGAGGTAGGTACATATATTTATGCAATCTAAGCAAATCTCTAACATTTCAAAGGAATAGTCTTCATGGTAGTTGCAAATACAATATTACACATTTGCATTTAAGTATGAGGTACATACATACATTTAGGCATTCTACGCATGTCTCTAGCAAAAGCAAAGGACTAGCATTCAGGACAATTTCAAAGGAACAAAAGCAAAAACAATACAGTGAATAAAGTCAGCGTTTAAGCAGTCCAGGCAGGATAGGATATATGTTATTCCACAAATGGCCTGTAAGTGGAAGCTAAGCAATAAGGATGGAATGAGCGACTAGAGAACACTCAGTCAAGGTTCTCAGGTGAGCATGTTCATTCCCAGTCATACATAGTTGTGAGCCTCAAATAGAGTTTCCCAGGGATTCAGATTAGCTCCACGTGGGTGGCGTAGTTGTAAAAGCCGTTTTAGCTGTATGAGCATTAATCGCTTAAAACCTAACACATTCACAGTCGCAACAATCATATGTCACTAGAAAGGGTGTTAGCCTGTATGGCTGTAAATATTGTAAGGTTCACCGGACTGTTTCAACCTGCTCCGTGTGGGTGGCGTGGTTCCAAACAGCCGATTCAGCTGAAGAATCACTATGAACCTTAGGTTGGTCTAATTTACAGCCATATATTCGCAGGAACCAGTGTTCGCTTGCAGGGCTGTGATTAGAAAAGAAAAACACAAGACAGAATGCTCGGTTCCAAACCACGTGGGAGGCACAATTTACAATAGCCGAGTGGGCTATAATCTTAATACTACTTAGGAGATAGGCTAAATCCAGTGTTGTTGGCCATTGCATGCAGTGAACAGGAGTTCGCATACAACCTTACATGTACTAGGCAAGTAAGTTACCAACGCTGTTGTTAATCTGTTCAAGCTTAAAGACAAGTGGGCAAGGACAGTGAGCATATGGTAAATCATCTATTTTCTGAGGGACATGAAGTCTGAAACTCAACTGTGTCATTTAGCGACTACAATCCTCAGTGATTTGCCAGAAAACCACAAATCTTATGAAGGACAGAACAAGGATATGAGGCAAAAATCTGGACATTCTCACAAATAATGTCTACTACCCTTTGAATACTTTGTTCCCCATATAGCACTGATACACCACCATTGCTTGTGTTGTCATGGAAGTGGTACTGTTTTTATTCATAGGCTTTTGATCTTTGCTGTTCTTACTGAGAGAATGGCTGAGAACTCCGCCACCCTAGCAAATTATCTCATTGATAACACACCCCTAAAAGTAGGATTTAGTAGCCAGTGATTTGGGTATATATGTAGATGATAACCTGGTTTTCGACCAATATGTGTCTAAGGTAGTAAAGAAATCATTCTGTGATACTCAACTTATAAGCAAAAACATTGCGTCTAGATCCAAGGAAGTCATCCTTCTACTGTATTTAGACCTCATCATGTCCATCACAGATTATACTGCCCACTTAGGTATGCATCTGACCAGGCACATGCAATAACTGGAGTGTCCCAGGAGTTTCCTCACAAAAACAATACAGGGTGTAAAACGAATGTCCTATGCGGGTTGTCTCGAAGCTCTGTCTGTATACTACATACCTCTCAACCTCTTATGGCAAGAAATCTGGGCAAAGCCTAAAATAATGGGGGAACAGTGGCTCAAAAATAGGGGCAGATTTTAAATATTGCTCTTGCCAACTTAAACAGTTGGTAGAGTAACAGATTATGCAATATAATGCATCTTCTGAAATACATAAAATTTGTAACTCAAATGTATGTCTTTACTTAGTGACTTGCCAGAAAAACACAACTTTTATGAGAAACAGACAAAAACTATGAGGCAAAAATCTCCACATTCTGTGAAAATCTCAACAGTTGAGATTTATGCTATACTGTTTCCTACAAACTGTTGAGATCTATTCCTGGCATACAAGGCATCCTTGGACCCCATTCTAATGGACCTTTTGCCTGTGACATAAATAGGACATGTTGAAGAGAGAAGTCTCTCAGAAAATTCTCTGCATTGGGCTTCCCATCCACGTGAGGAAGAGCTCTTGCCTAACTTTTATTCAAGAGAAACATGGACCCAGTGGATGGAAAATTGGAAATGCATCCTGCGTATAGCACCTATGTATCTAATGGAGAGAGGCAGCCTGTAAATCTTGCCTAGCTTACGTATACCCCTTAAAATAATCTCTAAGGCATATACATTTGCTGGATACAATTGGAATGCATGGGTTAGGCTTTTAAAGACACCAGTGGTTGTTGGCCTGGTATTCCTCTATGAACCTGTAAACACAGGTCATATGGCCTATCACATTTTAGTGGAATTGCTTTTCTTGAGTGACCCTTTTTTTGGGTTCTGGGTTGGTAAATAACCCTGAAAGTGTTTATATGTCACTGTACAATTAGTGTACTAATGCTAGGTTTGCATTTAGATCCCATGTGCTTATCTTTTTTGGGGGAAAAAGTAAAATTTTCTTATGCTAAGAAAAATGTGCACTGTTTGCAAATGAACTGTTCACCATCAGTAATGATCATTTACAGCCAGGATTTCAAACTCATGGCATTCAGGCCTCAAGCAGCCCTCAATCCAACACAATTTTGTGAGAAAGAAATTGCACTACATTCCTACCTGCAGTGGCTACCTTTCTTTTCATTTTGGAGATTGTGATGCTCTACTGAGTAAGCAAGTTCTCATGCAGGCCTTCTGAGCCTGATATGCAACCTGTGTTAGTTTGCATGCATTCTGATGTAATAGTGTCCAGGCTTGAACAGCTAGTGTTTTTTTAGCATTAAAACGTTAGAACCTGCATTGATTTCTGCTGATCTAATGCACTTCTTTGCTTCCACTAAGTGGAACAGACCAATCAACTTAGAATTACAGCCATTTTCCATGACTTTTGGCACAGAGAAAGCCTCCTCTTAACACAAATATGATTATCCTGTAGTGCTTGTGTCTAGCTGTCTGTCTTGGATCATTTGTTGTGATTCTTTGTAGCCATATTGGATAGTCTACTAGAAAAAGTTTAGTGTATTTTCATATTGGCTGCTGGTAGTAAGTTCAAAAGAAAATAATCCTAGTAAAATCCTTTTTACTATAACAAGAATACAGCTGTCTTAGCTTAGCACAGTGCTGAGGTGTATACGAGTCCATGCTAAAACCATGGTCCGTGTAACACATTTTTGTAATCAGTGCCAGAAATAGCCCTTGTAGCTAAAATGCTGTACTGAAACATTTATTAGCAAGAAAGTCTTGGCTCATTTTAAAGTATGGTTTTAAGTTGCATTTAGCGTAATTTTTACAGTATGAAGTGTTTTGCATTTCTTCCTATTGTAAAAACCCTCCAGTTTTACATAACATGTACGTTACAGGTTTTGAATATCTATTTAAACTCATTTTTAGTCTGCAGGTCAGCAGTGTAATCTAACTTGGATGGTTCTTGGGATTTTGCATCAGTGCTTTGTTGGCAGTGTGCTACCAAAAGGATTACCTTTCAGTTCCTGCTCTGCATTTAGTATAGGTCAATTATTTTGGTTGTAGGAAACTGCTTATATTTCGTTCATGCAAAAATGGTTATGGATTTTCAAGTTGGATAAAAATACATGCCTTGCTCTTCACAGGCTTTGTGTAAGGACAACATTTATCCAGGCCTGCAGATGTTTGCTGTTGGATATGGCAAAAACAACGAACCTCTTCGGGGTTACATTCTAACCTTCCTTATTGGTCTCGGCTTCATATTAATTGGTAAGGAAATATCTGTTTGCATGGTGTTATGCTTACTGTTTGCTTCTGGCTGTGGTTGCTGAAAAGCGTGCATTCATATTGTTACATTTAGCGCATCTGTTGTGCAATAAAGCTTTGTAGTACAATAGAAACGATGGTCATGGCTACCTGCAATGCTTCTGTAACTGAAAATTCAGTTAGGAAAGTGTTTATTTTGAAGCACTGGTGTTGGCAAACATGCATTATATATGCAATAACCATCACAAGCATGCATTATGTATGCAATAACAGTCTTTTGTTGACATGTAGACAGCAGTGTGTCTGCTGGAACAGTATTTTTTGTGTGTTTGATCCCTCGTGTACAAACATTTTGCACCCTGCTACTGATCATGAAAACCAGAGCTGTAGCAGGGAGTGTAGTACCCAGCCATCTCGCCCATTTGGCACCACTGTGCTTTCTTTAGAGTACTTATAATTGCCTAATGTCAGTTTGTAACTGGTAAACTGTTTTTTTTTCAAGGTAGCAGCATGTTAGGCTAAGTATGTCATGCTGTATGCCCAGCAGCCAGTACTGCCATGTCTTAGGTGTGACAGACCCCAAGACCTCCTTAACCAACATCTTTAGTCCTTCCATTTAGGGTTTCACCTGCCTACTTTTTCTGAAGTTCACTTGAAGCTGGACAGCAAAGAAAGGAACAGGAAACTGTGGAAACTCTGATGCAGTCAGTGCTGAGGAGTGATATGCCAGTGAGTTCCCATATGACAGAGCAACGGATGGCACAGGATGAAATTGAAGAGACGGTGCCACAGAAAGATGTTATAGAACTTTCTATAGAATGCCCACAGGAAATGGAAAACAAGGAATGTGTTGTGTCCTCAGTTTAGGAAGAAAATGAGCTAAGAGACGAGTTGCTTGATTTAATAGACCTAGATATATTAAGATCAATGAAAGAAATAGACTGCAGAAGGTCAATAAAACCCCAAAAGTCAGAAGTCTGGTAAAACAAATTAACACAGCAATTAGGACTGTCCATAGAGATCCATGCAGTATAACAGAAGTAAACGGGATATATTACTGTGCAGCTAAGTTAATAACTGATAAAGTTTTACTACAAGAACACAGGCTATTGTGAGGGTAAGGAAGGGGAGAAATCAAATACTATCATGGAAGTATCGAATAGAGAACATTATAAAGCAATTAAGACAAGATGTGTCACTTTTAGAAGACTATAGAAGAGGGAATAGATCAACAAAATACTAAGAAAGAAAGATGTGATAAAGGCAGTGCACAATATTAGAGCAAACTAGGATCTATCGTGCACTATGGCAAAAAAACTAAAAATTTCAGCACAGGCGGAAAAACTTAGAAGATACACAGTTAAATTGCTCATTTTGTACTTTTCCTATATATTTATCGATGACCCAAAAAAGTTTTGTAGAGAATTGGGAAACGAGGTAAAATTAATTGAAAGACTACCAAAACAAGAAGAAATTGATGCATTTTGGAGAAGTATCTATGAAGATCCTGTGGAACATAACAAAGATGCTAAATGGATTAAAGAAGTAAAAGACAGAATAAAAAGTTTAAAGGTACAGGATATGAAATGGAATGAAGTAACAGCCAGAGAGACTGAAACAAAGTTAATAAAAGCCAGTAACTGGAAAACCCCAGGCCCAGATGCAGTGCCTAATTTTTGGTTAAAAGTGCTAACATCTATGCACGAAGATTTAGCCAGGAGTAAGAACTGTTTATATGCGCACCCTGAACACATACCAGCCTGGCTAACAACAGGTAAAACAATGCTTCTACTTACTGCGAGCTACCCTAAAAATTATAGACCAATAGCTTGCCTTCCAACGGCGTATAAATTATACATGGGAATTGATGCCGACAGAGTCTATAGTCCTCTAGAAGAAAACTCAATTATGGCAATAGAACAAAAGGGCAATAAAAGAAAGTCGTATGGAACCAAGGATCATTTGTTAAAGTCATAGTGGAGAACTGTAAAAAGGGAAAGAATCTAAGTATGGCATGGATTGACTACAAAAAAGCATTTGGTAGTATCCCACAGTCACGGATAAAAGTGCTTAAAAATGTATGATATATACCCTACACTGATTGACTACATTACAGTGACCATGAAACATTGGCAGTCCACTTTGCAGTTAAGCCATGATAAAGGACAAATTATCTCAGGGATAAAAATTCAAAGGGGGATATTCCAGGGTGACTCTCACCATTTCTATTCTGCCTTGCCCTTAACCCATCAAGCTGTCTACTTAACAGCTTAGGTCATGGCTGTAATGTGGCTCCTAGAAAACAACAAAGTCTAAAGACTTGTCTTCTCTTTGTCGATGATTTAAAACTGTATAGCTCATCAGGTGAGGAAATGAAAGAGCAGCTGCAGGTTGCCAAACTTTTTCAAATTATATTAGAATGTCATTTGGCCTTGATAACTTCGCAAAAGCAAACTTTAAAGCAGGAAAGCTGCAGCGGTTACAGATTTGCTGTATCCAGAATTTAGTAAGCCTTTCTGTGTTGGAGGGAAGCCTTCTAGCTTATCAGTGGGAGTGGTAAGCACTAGGTAGCCTATCCTCCATGGGAAGAGTGAGTTTTGGCCCAGACATTGTAGTTTATTTGGCCGTTTGGGCAGTTTTCCATCTCTTTCAACTTGCTGGCTTAAAAGCCTACATTTGTACTTGCTCCCTGCCTTTCCTGTAACTAGTCTAGTCCAGGTACAGATTTGCTGTATCCAGGACTCTCTGTAAGCTTCTGAGCCCCCCCCCCCCCAAGCCTTTCTGTGTTGGAGGAAAGCCTTCTAGTTTATCAGTGGTAGTGGTAAGCATTAGGTAGCCTATCTACCACAAGGAGTGGTTCCTGGCCCAGAAATTGTAGCTATTGGTAGTTTGGGCAGTTTTTTCATCTCTTTCAACGTTCTGGTTTAAAAGCCGCACTTGCACTTGTTTCCCACCTTTCCTGTAACTAGCCTAGTCCAGATACAGAGTTGCTGTATCCAGGACTGCTGGTAAGCTTCTGAGCCCCACAAGCCTTTCTGTGTTGGAGGAAAGCCTTCTAGCTTATCAGTGGGAGTGGTAAGCACTAGGTAGCCACCATGAGAGGAGAGGTTCTAGGCCCAGAAATTGTAGTTTACTGACCCTTTGGACAGTTTGTCTCTTTCAACTTTGTGGTTTATAAGACCACATCTGCGCTTGTTTCCCATCTTTCCTGTAACTAACCTACTGGGTAGCACTAGAAAGCCTTAAACTGATACAAGCCTTCTAGCTTAGAAGAGAGACTTTGGAGCGATTTAAGTATCAGTTTTCTGTACTTTCTTGCTGTACTTAACTGTTTTCTGCCTAAATGCAGATTTTCCTAACATTTATTGTGATTTAAAAGCTTGTTTTTTTCACATATTGTACTCATTTGACTGCCTGCACTTTTAAAAAGTTTTTTGTTTAAATAATTTAACTGTTGTAGGCTACACACTAAAGTGCGTTAGCCATTACTGATAGTTTGTAGTCGTTTAAAGCTGTTTTAAGTGTATTTTTTACTGTTTTTGCCTTATCTTTTAAAAAAAACAAAACAGAAAAAAAATTCCTTGTTTCCCACCTTTCTAAGCTAGTATAGTCCAGTTTTCAGGCTAGTGCTTTATTCAGGGCTGTGATACTAGTTTCTGAGTTGCCCATACCTTACTTGGATAGAAGGAAATTTCTCTGTTCACCTGTGAGAGAGGGGAGCTTTGAGCAACCTATCTGTCCCTGGAGGAGTGGTTCCAGCCCAGAAGTTAGTAGTTTATTGGCCATTTTGGGCTAATTTCTATTTCTTTCATTTCCCTACTATAAAAACCGTGTTTGCATGGTTTTGCGCACCCGGGCAGTGCCAGTTAGCTACAGTTAAATTATTCCCGGCTCCACTAAGTCTCCTCTTCAGTTTTTCCCTTGAAACCAGTCTAACTCTCAACCTAAGCACTCAAAAAGCATCTTACAGCCCAGCACTTGTTCAGACCTAATAGCAAGCACTAATATATACCCTGACACTGATTGCCCAGCAGGGCAAGGCTCTTTATTCATCTCTCACCAGCCAAGCGACTAAGCAGCTCACTCTGCTATTCAGGCATGACCAAAGGGCAACTTCAGGTGCACTCTCCAGTCCAGCTGGTGAATCTGGGTATCCTGAGGCAATGTTACAACTGCCTCATGTAAACAGACAACCCTCTCCTCCTACCACAAAACACTAATGTATGCAAGAGATGCAATTATACAGCCAAACTGGAAGCTAAGCTGTCTGCACCCAAGACTGGAACACAGTCAAGAGGAGAAGGTTAACACTTGCACCACAGCTCCAGCCGCACACAGACCTACTAAAACAGCACTGGGAAAAAATACACATAAATACACAAAAGCATACTCGGAGGCTCTAAATAAAAACCTGCAAAAGCATCAGAGACCTCCAAAGCAGACACCCAAACAACCTGCACTTCCCGTCACAAACCAGGCAACACATAAAACACAAAATCAGTGTGCCTAACAATCGCAGCCCTTAAGGCAAAATAACATACCTAACACACTAGTAATAGGTGACTCTATAGTCAGGCACACTGACGTCCCACTCACTAGGCTGGACAAGCAGAAGGTTACTGTTAGCTGCCTGTCAGGAGCCAGAATCTGCAACATAACACAAGCACTCAGATCACTGCAGAACAAGTACAAGTATGACTCTGTCATTGTTCATGTTGGTGTGAATGACCTGAGACGTACCTCCCTGGACTACATGAAGAGAGACATGGAAGAGCTCTCTGATCATGTAGCCCAGGCTGGTATGACCCTGATCCTGTGTAGCATCCTGTCCTCACCAAGAAAGATACCTCAGTATAAAAAAAAAATGATCAATTTCAACAATTGGCTAAGCTTCTGGTGTCATTCAAAGGTGATCCAGTATCTGTCAGCCTGGGACGACATGCTCGACGAGCCACGTTGCTTTGCAAGAGACGGCTTGCACCTGTCACCCCTAGGCTTTCGAATACTGACCAAGGCTCTTGCTGCCCCCATAGTGCCTTTTTTAGGCAAGGCTCAAAAGTCAAACCCACCTCCATAAATAGCACAATTAACAAAAAACTGAGAGTTATGCTACTCAACGCCAGGAGTTTAGATCTCAAAATGCACGTGCTTGAAGCACTCCTTAGTATGGAGAACATAAACATCTGTGCAGTAACTGAAACCTGGTTCAAGGCTCCAGAGAGCACCCCAGCACTATCGGGCTACAACTCATACCACATATTTTGGCCACAGAACACTGACCGAAACACAAAAGGAGGGGGTGTATCCATATTCATCAAGGGTAACCTACACCTCCAGGTTAGTGGCGCAGCATGATACCTCTGAGATCATCCATGTGCAACTAACATCGGGCAAATCTGCAATGCAAATTGTGGCCTGCTACATATCACCCTCCATGACCCTGGACCCCCACTCCACCTTTCTGGAGACACTGGAAAACATGAAGGTCCTACCGAACACCCTGATATTGGGCAATTTCAATTACCCTACCATTCACTGGGAAAACTACTCGAGTACAAATTCCCAGGCCTAGCTCTTCCTGGAATTCATCAACTCAAATGCCCCGGATCAGCTGGTAAACTCCCCTACCAGAGGTGAAAACATATTGGACCTGGTCATCACCAATAGTTGGTGGCAGGTGTTCCACACCGGAGGTCAACCAGTCACTGGTTAGATCAGACCATGAACTAATCACTCTGGATGGTCTACACCCCACCACCACCACCCCCAACTAAGGAAACTACAGTACAAAACATTTCTAAAGCAAACTTCACCTTACTTAAGACAGAGGTGGTAAGTTTCGTAGCCCCGACGCTAAATATTAATGCTGCCCAAGATGCAGAAACCTTTACAAATGCACTCTGAGCACCTACAAGGATGCATGGATTGTGCCATTCCTAGCAAAACCAAGACTCACTCCTGTAAGAGAAGGAAACCAGTTTGGTGGACCCCTGCAATAAACAGGCTATACAATAGGAGGAGGAAACTAGTTCAGAAAAAAAGCAAATCCCAAGAAGGAAAGACATCCCTGATCAGTATCAGTAAGAAACTAAGGTCCCTCATGAAATCATCCAAGGCTAACTTTGAAAGAAAAATAGCCAAGGATTCAAAAGATAACCACAAAGCCGCCTTTAGCTATGTTAAGAATCTAAGTGGCAACTCGGATGTATGCACTGAACTAGTGCAAAATAGCACAAAATATACTGAACATACTGATATTGCCAACGTCTTGGCAGATAGTCAGTGCAAACTTCACCCCCCTCTCACCTCCAAAAGGGCCCACAGCAATACCGGAAAAGAGTAGTGTCCCAAAAATCACAGACGCACAGGTGAAAACAGCCCTTTCAAAAGCCAAAAACACAGCGTCAATGGAACCAGATGGTGTCCCAGGCTGCGTCTTGCATGAACTACAGAACGAACTAACCCCCTACCTAAACACGCTGTTCAACCTCAGCCTCTCCACAGGCTACATGCCCATAGAATGGCGCACAACAACGGTTATTCCTCTCCACAAAGGAAGGGGCCACAACTGACCCTAGTAACTATCGCCACATAAGCCTGACTAGCCTGGTCTGCAAGGCTATGGAGCGCATCATCATAGAACTCATTAACAAAGACATTGGGAACCTCCAAATACTTGACCCGACCCAGTTTGGCTTTAAGGGCAGATCATGCCTACTAAACCTGGTTGACTTCTTCGAGACAGTCACCAAGGACATAGATGAGGAAAAGGTGGTTCACACAGCTTACCTTGACCTCGCCAAGGCTTTCGACACCATTCCCCACTCGGGTATTACAGAAAAACTCACCAGCCTGAACATAAACCCCTATGTCATGAGATGGGTTGCCAACTGGCTTACAGACAGAACTCACACAGTAAGAAAAACGGGTGCCAGGTCTGACTCTAAACCAGTCACAAGTGGTGTCCTGCAAGGCTCGGTCCTGGGACCCCTACTGTTCGGCATATACTTCTCAGAAGTACAGGCAAACACAGGAGGACTATGGCTAACCAAGTTTGCCGTTGACTGCAAACTTGGAGCCATAATTGACTTCGGCTGACACAGACATCCTCCAAAAGGGCCTTACTGAGACGGACACCTGGTGTCAAAGTCATGGCCTCAAGCTAAATGCCAAAAAATACATAGTCATCCCATTTGGGAAAAACAAAACACCCACGAATTACCACATAGGTGACAGCCCCCTTAATACAGAAGAGGTAATGAGATCTGGGGACCCAGGTAGATAGTAATTTCTCCTTTGACAATCATATTGCCAAAGTAGTTAGGAAATCCTTCTATGTGGCCCATTTAATTACTAAAGGGCTCACATCTAAAAATAAAGGTTATAGTGCCCCTCTACTCATCACTCACTAGACCCATCATAGAGTACAATGCCCCATTTGGGATGTACCTCACAAGACACTTCCAACAGCTGGAAAGACCACAAAAGTACCTCACCAAGAGGATTACTGGCCTCAAGCATAATGTCCTATGTAGCCTGACTGAAAAAACTCTGGCTGTACTCAGTGGCATATCGCTTACTCAGACGTGATCTCTGCCTGACTTAAAAAGCCATGTCCAACTCAGAATTGATGGACATGCTCCACCTAAAGAAATCCAAGTCACTGCCAGCCCACGTGCTCTAGTGAGCTAAACCTCACCACAACAATAAATAGAAAATGCTGGAGGGATAGATTCCTGTCACAGAGACTCCCCATGCTTTGTAACAAACTTCCAAATTACATCAGGCAGAGCCCCTCACTAACACTCTTCAAGAGAAACCTTGACGAGTGGATGGGTAACAGAAAATACACCCCTGGCATCACTTCATTGGCTCTGCTTGACAGTGGATCAGTTAATTAATCAATGGGGTGGCGAAAGCCGACACACACTGGCTAGGCTCTTAAATGCCCTCGGGCAGATAGCCTAGTACCTACCAATGAACCAGGAAAACATCAGGTTGGGACAAGAATATGATAAAAAGAACTTTGAGTGAGTGAATAAATATTTGGGAATTGATGAAGGATCAGCAGTAAAACAATGTTGACATCTAGCAACAAAATCCTGAAAACATGGCACCCCCTGTCTCACATGGCCTGCATCTTCTGTCAGCAGCATGCAGTCATCAGCAGTCGTAGAAAATTTGCTCTCTTATTTGCTTGCCTTCATGCAACTCTTACAGATATTGTCACACGTTATAAACCAACTTTTTCTATCACCAGTATAAATAATCTTGGAGAGAGTAAGCAACCCTGTCATGTTCCTTTCCTAATATGGTCTATCTCTGATAGGCTACCATTAACATTAACTTGGAATAAGGGCTTATAGCATAGTTTTCCAGATGTTTAGATATTGTGCTGCAAACCCCTTGGGACTCTGGATGTGGAACAGGAAGCATCAGCAGTGTCAAAAGCCTTCCTAATACCAAACAGAACTATGCCACCTTTGGTGTTAGGTTGACAGTGCTTTTGTAGAAACTCTGTTAGGGTCCACCAATTCATTGTAGTCTGCCTCCCGGCAATGAAGCCATTTGTTTGTCACTAATTTAGGTAGAAACTTATCCAAGCTGTTGGACAATATTTTTGCTAATAAAGACATAACTGTTATAGATGCTTCTTTCTACCCTGTTGAAACCTTACCCTTGCTCCTCATGTTTTTGAACAACCATGTTAGGGAGTCTGTGTCCCCCCCGCAGTTTATAAAATTCTGCTGGGAACCCATGTAGTCCAAATGCTTTATTAGGGCAAATTTGCTTTATTGATCTTATCACTTCTTTAACTTTAATACATTTGCCTAACTCATCCACCTGTTCTAGCTGTATGTGGTGCACTTTGGCCTCCTCAAACCCCTACCTTTCTAAGCTCCTCAGTACATTATCCCCATATAAGTTACAGAGTAGTACTCTCTAAGCTTTTTCCTTGTGTCCTTTTCCTCCATTACTAGTCCATCTTCTGTCCCTCTGACAGTGTATATTTGCTGTCTTCTATATTGGTTGAAGGTCCAAGATGCAACTTTGGGGTCTCTCACTGTCATGTTTGAGCCACCAGTAGTCCCTCTTCTCAATTCTGTTTCTGCGTGCATAGTTTCCCATAAATCTCTCTGCATTTTTAGTGTATATTTCTTATTCAAACACCACATTGCCAGAGCTCAAGTCTAGCAACCTTTTGCCATTGCCTAAGATCTTTCTTGGATATACATACATTGATTCTTCCTTTCCTTTTCCATCTCACTTCATCTCTATCAAGGACTGCCTTACATCCTTCCAAACATGTTTTGTCCTTGTCATGTTTCTTATTAGAAGAGCCTCTACTAAGTCTCTTGAGTTCCGCTTGTCTCCCTGTTGTGTACCATTTCTAATGAGTCCAGCACCATCTCCTGTCTCTATCAATAGAATACCTAAAAACTGCAATCTATCAGTATCATAATCCCATAGCAATCTCAGTCTCCATCTTAGTTTTCATGTATGGTTCTGTTGATTTTGTCCCAACAATCTGGAAAAAAACCACTACATAGTCCCCCTCCATAAAGGCGGCAACTCAAGAAACCTGAATTATTACCAGTCTGTAGTGATAATGTCTCCCCAATTAATCAAATTCCACAATTACCATAGCTTACTTTCTCCCGCACAGCAAGGTTTCTAGTCA